>NC_056741.1:1842254540-1842307040 GCF_019279795.1 Protopterus annectens
GGTCAGAACCTGCACGCAAGATCTCAACCTGGTCTTTGACATTAATAGAACTTGATGGCAGGATAGATTCATGCCGAAACGACTCCCCCATCTGTGGAATAGACTTCCTTTCCATGTCAAGCAGAGTACCACACTAGCTCTCTTTAAGAGGAACCTGGACGACTGGATGGGAAACAGAATATATACCTCTGGGATCCCACCTGTGTACCTGCTGGACAGGGAAAACAGGTGCCTACTTTGTGGGAACATGGGTGAAATTCTTGGTTAGGCTTATAAGGGCCTCCAGGCCAATAACCTAGTATTGTCCTATGAACCTATGACCCTTCCAAAGATGCACTCATTTACATTACGAGTACAGTGATCAGTGTTCTTCATTATGTGGATCAGTTACTGATGATGGTTTACTAAAGTTCCCTCCCACAGCTGCACTCGTTTACATTATGAATACAGTGATCAATGTGTTCTCTATTATGTGGGTCAGTAACTGTTTGTGGTTTACTAATGTTCTTTTCCACAGCTACTTCATTTACATTACAAATACAGCAACCAGTGTTCTCTATTATGTGGATCAGTTAATGCTGGTGGTTTACTAATGCTCCCTCCCACAGTTGCACTCATTAACATTATGAGTGCAGTGAGTGTTGTCCTGTTACAATGTCCAGTTACTGCTGGTGGTTTACAAATATTTCCTTCCACAGCTGCACTCATTTACATTATGAGTATGAACATTACTCTCCATTATGAGGATTGGATATTGCTGGTGATTTACTCATATTCCCTTCTACAGCTACACTCATTTACATTAAGGACTCACAATCCAGTTGACATATACTTATTTTCCATCTTCTGAACTGCCCAAATCATATAAAATTAATTAGCTAAAAATTGCTCAACTCTGGACCCTTTTTACACTATAGCTTTCATACAGGAGGTGTCACCTAATGTCCCTGCCCCCATGGTCTCCAAATTAATCAAAGGGGCTAACCTAGCCTAGGTGGGACATCATTGCATGACTGAGGAAAAGGATGTATACACCCCAAATCAATGACAGATGAATTAAAAATAAAATTGCATCATACTTTAGATCAGAGAACAGTATGGGAAATTAAATTAAAAGATATTTTCCTCATATTTCCAATCCCCCACTTGTCCTTCTAATCGGATTAAAATATACAAGCTCTAGACTGTATACTTTCAGAACTTTTCCATTTAGTAACTAATGGCAGAATACAAATATAGCAACCATAACAATGCTATAATAACTTAACATGCATTGTCAGCATATGTTTGTTATCTGGTATATGTATTTTTAGAGTGCAAAGCCTTAAAAGTAAAAATCAAAACAAGATAAGAACAAACACTGAGAGCTTTGTCTATTTTTAGCACTTGATCTTTAACTTGGTATGTTGGCAAAGCAGGATTTAAATATTATATTTAAGTTCCTGTACAAACTGCTGCAATAAACACTCAGCCATTAATTTGTGTGACAATGGAGGGCAGGCAGTCTGACCTTTCCCTGTGTCTCCACACTCTGTTATACAGAAAGGTAAATTAATTGACAATTCAGGTTTCATTAGCTTTTGGAAATACAAGCTAGTACTAAATAACAGTGTCAATTGCACATGCAAGCCCAAGTCTATCATACAAAGGCATTGCCTTTGTATGCATATATGAAGGAATTTAATGAAAAAAAAAAACAAATAACTGTGTAGTTTCTGGTTCAGGAATTTTCTCTTAGATGACTGTAATCTGCAGAAGTGTGGTAGTAATCTGCAACAAGCTCATTAAAACAGCTGTAATATCCATCTAGTTTATGTTGACATTTCTCACCAGCTGATTAAATGTTAGAGAAAATGTGCATTAAAATCATATCCTGGAGGAATACATTTAGTAATTTTATACAAAAGTAGGTACTTCCCAACATCAGCTACATCTCTGATGGTGATGATAACTACTGTAACACCCATTCTCTCCAGTGGGATATAGTTATAAGAAAAAATCTTAGCTTTGTCATGTTGATAAATAAGGCTCCTATGCTCTACAGTTGTCCCGTACAACTTGTCACCTTTACCTGACATTTGCATGTCTGTAGTGTATGGCCTAAACCATGCCTCTGTGGCTGCAGTCAGACCCTGTTTGTATTTTGTTCTGACAGACATGGATCTCAGACTGTATTACTCACTGCATTGCTTTCACTTCAGTGAATTCTATACAGTCCCAATTCATGTGTGCCAAATTAATGTAGAAGACTGAAACTCTTGCATTGTTATTAAGCTTCTTCCTGTGCCAAGGATGCAGGGTTTGAATCTTTCCACCTTCATTAGCCTGTCCCTTCTGTTAATGTTGCAGAAGAGATTTAGGTCCCTAGCTAGACTACTGATACCATATGACTTGTGGATTAAGTCCATCAGTAATGGGTCAGAAAGCCAAAGTTGAGAATTATCACTTATGGTGAAGGAACAGATCAGTAGGATTCTACCTGTCCCTTAACATTAAGGGTCAGGACAAACTGCAAGCTTCTAAGAATCTTTTCATCAAATATGAGCAGCCAACAATGTCTTCTTACCCCTAAAAGTTTCTTGCCAGTAGTACTCAAAATTAAATTGTCAGGTTTACCTTTGATTATATATATTTGATTATATCATAACCTCCTTTTCGAAGAATAAGATGCAGGCTGCTCTTTTTTTAAAGGCTTTATTCAAAGACAGATAAGTGCAGTAACCATGAAAATTGCTTTTTCTACATGAGTTCCACAGTCAAACAGCATGAGTTTTTATAGCCACTAAAACAGTAGGTGGGTCCACTGGGCAAGCTTCTCATAAGATGAGGGCCATGGCATGTAGTTGGTGGAACTAGTTATACTCTGTTAGAATGAGCTTCTGATAAGATGAAAACCACAGCATGTAATTGGTAGAGTTGGTTTTACTGTATTTGAATGGTATGGATAAGTGGCCAATTAGGTTCTATGTACTGTATAACAAAAAATAAATCTTGTACACCACAACTTCATCGCTGTCACAGAACATAAGTTTAATGACTCATAACAAGTTAAAAACAAATTAAAAACATAATCACAGCGCTTTCATCCTTCACAGCTTCTTCATAGGTTCATAGGTATGTACTAGGCTAATGGCTCTAGAGCCTTTACAAGCCTAGCCCATAGGATTACCCTGGCATCGTGCCACCCGACCCTAGTTTCCAGTGCCTCTGTCGAGTAGAGCCACTGAAGTGATCCCCAGGGTGAATTTTCTATTTCCCATCCACTCATCAAGTTTTCTCTTGAAGAGGGCCAATGAGGTGCTCTGTTTGACATGTATGGGAAGTCTATTCCATAGCATGGGCAGTCTCTGGGTTATGAACCTGTCCCTCCAGCATGTTCTGTTGATTGTGGTAAAGAGGCTGAGGTCTCTGGAGCATGTGGTGCAGAGGGATTGGGATTTATTTAGATGTAGCATTTCTAAAAGAGCTGGGTCAGACATGGCTTTATAAGTCAAGCAGATATCACTTCTAAATAGGCGATATGAGACAGAGAATAGTTGGAGTTTTTTGAGTCTGTCCATATAGGACAAGTGTTTAAGGCCTAGGGTCCTCTTTGTGAGGTACTTTTGTGGCCTCCCCAGTTGTTGCAAGTGTCTAGTGAGGTACATGCCAAATGGGGCATTGTACTCGATGACTGGCCTAATGATGGAAGAGTAGAGGGAGACAATGGCCTCTTTCTTCCTGGATGCAAAACCCTTAGTAATGAGATGTGCCACATAAAAAGACTTTCTGACCACAGTGGCAGTGTGGTGGTCAAAAGAGAGGTTGCTGTTAACCTGTGTTCACAGATCTCTTATAACACCTTCTGTATCCAGTGGACTACCATTGATGTGGTAGTTCATGGGAAGTGGGTTCTTCCCAAATGGGATGACGACACATTTTTTGGCATTGAGCTTAAGGCCATGGTTCTGACACCAGTCGTTGGTCTCAGTGAGGGCTTTCTGTAGGATGTCAACATCACATGGGGAGTTAATAATGGCACCCACCTTGCAATTATCTGTGAACTGTCAGCCAGAGTCGCTTCGTGTTGGACTGGACTTCTGAAAAGTAGATACCAAACAGGAGAGGACTCAGAACTGATACCTGTGGGACTCCACTCATGACTGGTTGGCAGTCTGACTTGGGGTCAGTTACTTTTACACTGTGGGTTCTATCTGTGAGCCAGTTTGCAACCACCTAGTGATATAGGGGTTGATGCCTAGCTTAGTGAGTTTTTCTAAGATTCCTGAGTGGGGAATGGTATCAAAGGCCTTGGCCAGATCAAGGTAGGCTGTATGAACCACCTTGCCTTCATCCACAGCTCTGGTGACTGACTCAAAGAACTCAACCAAGTTGAGCAGGCATAATCTACCCTTCAAAATAACTAAAGCCAGCATAAACTGTAGAAAAATTCTGCTTTAATCACCAAAGTCCACAGAACTTAGCGCTTTCACCATAATACATATGGCATCATCAGAGTCAGTGGAACATTTTAAAACACTCTTATAAGTAGTTACATCATTTTACTACAACCAACCAAATTCATCAATGCATTAATTCATTAATCTAAAATAATTAATCAAAAAAGTGTAAAAACTACATCCTACTAAACTATTCCAGTTGCTTTAAAAACCATATACTCAATGAAATATTGATGTAAGTATGTTTATATATAAAAATAATTAACAAAGATAATAATTAACAAAATAAACTCCTAGCACTTACAAATCTCATAGAAATGTGCAAATAAAAATATATGTGTATTTCATTATACCATAGCACCTATTTTCATTTACATAACCATATAATACTAAATACAAATATAAATACAAAATGTTATATAAATGAGTAATCCTCATATATTATACTGTCTTAATAATTTATCAGATTAATAAGGTGCATAAAAAACATATGCTGTACTAATATAATAACCCCCCCAAATTTTATATAATGAGACTGCCTATTGGAAAAACATGTTTTTAACTAGTTGATGATGTTACTCCTTGCCGTCAGGTAGGGAAAGATAGATATACTCTCATTTATAACCGGATGTTGGGTAGCATTTAACCTAATTTGCCAAGCTGTTTCTAACATTTCCACCTTCAGCTTGTCATCACCTCCTCGTATATCTGGTGTAACTCAACCCAATATAAAGAAAATAAACATTTTAAAATTTAAACAAACTGTAGTGTGCATGTACAAGGCTTTAAGGGTATCTAAGATGCTCTGCACTTCTTTCCTTCAACTTCCTAACTGTCTTTCCCACATAAAATGCAGGGCATGATGTACAGTTAGCTATATATACTACCATTGTTAAATTACAACAACATCTTCCTGGACAGGGAATAGACTTATTGTAACCCACTATAGTTACATAGGGCCTCTCGTTGATATATCTATACATTCTACATGCCCCACATTTGTACATCCTTGAATAGCCTTTGTTCCAAAATGCTTTTAATATTTTTTCCTTTACTAAAAACAACCCTTAACATGTCACCTACAAATTCTTTTGTGTTGGGACTAAAACTAAATTCCCAAATTCTCAGCATAATGTCCACTACAAAGGGTGCCTGATGATTACATTTTAAAATCATCGCATTGTTCTTAAATGGTTCATTGGCTTCATTCTGTACTATACTTCCCCCACCTAAAATGGGAGGAAACTGGGTAGCTCTTTTTGTTTTTATTTCTCTTTTGATATTAATCAAAGATTTTAGAGGGTAGCCTCTCTCTAGAAACATCCCTACTAACTTGTAGAGTTCCTCTTCAAAAGTTATATTGTCACTAACCAAACGTGACAATCTCACCGTTTGGCCCTTGACTACACTCTTCTTTTGATAATATGGATGACTACTTCCATAGTGTAACAAAGAATTACTGTATGTCTTTTTTCTGAATATTGTACTTTGCATCCCTTCGTTAGTTTTTGTTAAGTGTATGTCAAGAAAATCTATATTGTCTTTGTTCCAAGTACTAGTGAATTTAAAGAAACGTGGTTGAATTTAAATATTCTATAAATTCTATTGCTTCCAGTTCGCTGCCCTTCCAAAGAACTAATATGTTGTCCAGAAATCGACTGTACAACAATATTTTTTCCTTAAACTTAGAATCAAAAATAAAAACCTCTTCCCAGTAGAATAGTACTAGGTTGGCAAACCCTGGGGCACACTTCGCCCCCATAGCAACACCTGACACTTGCCGAAAAATTTCCCCTTCAAAGGTCAAGAAGTTATTTCTCAAAATCAACTCCATTAAAGCCACTAATAGGTTGACTTTTCCTCCTTCAAACCTACCATGCCTATTTAAACTCTCCCTAAAATATTCCAATCCTTCCATATGTGGGATAATTGAAAACAAATTTATAACATCAATGGTGAGAAAAGACCCTGTATCAAAGGCCTTGGCCAGATCAATGTAGGCTGCATGAACCACCTTGCCTTCATCCACAGCTCTGGTGACTGACTCAAAGAACTCGACTAAGTTGAGAAGGCATAATCTACCCTTCAGAAAACCAAATTGTGTGGGATCCAGAGTTTGGAGATTCCTTATATCCTTGTTTATTAGGTCCATGATGATGTGGTCCATAGCTTTTCATATCAGACATGTCAGGCTAATAGGGCGATAGTTCCCAGGGTCTATAGTTGCTCCTCCTTTGTGGAGAGGGATGATTATAGCAGTGCACCATTTGGTAGGGACAAAGCCTGAGGTGAGGCTGTGATTGAACAGGGCACACAGGTGAGGTGCCAGTTCACTCTGTAGTTCATGTAGAACACAGCTAGAGATATTGTCAGGTCCCATAGAGGCTGTATTATTGACCTTAGACAGTGCTGTTTTTAACCTGTGCAGCAGTAATACTGGGTGCTTGGCAATCTACTGGCATTGTGATTGGTCCTTTGGGGAGCGAGAGAGGGGGAAAAGTTGGCACTGAATTTGTTGGCCAGTATATTGGCAATATCTGTTTGCTCGGTATAGGAGGTAGCATTGTGCAGTAGCTCTGAGAAAATCCTGGTATTGCCATGGAGGTTCTTTACATAACTATAAAAGGCCTTGTGGTTGTCTTTACTATCTGCTGCAATTCTGTTTCCATAGCTAGCTTTAGAGGATTTGATGAGGGATCTCAATGTTTTGTTGAGGCTGATAAGGGAGATTTTCCAGTCTTGGGACATCACCTTATTCCGCATCAGTTTCCTCCTTCTGTTGTAGAGTTTGTTTATGGCAGGGGGCCACCAGATTGGCTTCCTTTTTTTGGAGGAGAGTGTCTTGGTTCTATTGGGTATGGTGAGATCCATGCATTTGTGCACGTGTCTGTACAGTGCATTGGTGTATGATTCGGCAGTCATGCAACTATTCTCCATTTGCATGGGTGCCGTGAAGTTAGCCACCTCTGTTCTTAGGAGCCCAAATTTAGCTTTGGAGAAGTTTTTCATGGTGGTTACCTTTGTGGGGTATGGGAGGGATGTGGATTTCCAAGGTAATTAGTTTGTGGTCGGAACTAACCAGGGAGAAGTTGACTACTGGTGTAGAGCAACAATCGCCCATGTTAGTAATGACCAGGTCAAGGATGTTGCTACCTCTAGTGGGGGTACGAACAAGCTGGTCCAGGGCATTGGAATTAATGAATTCCAGGAAACGTTGGGCAAGTGTATTGGTATATGAGTAGTTTTCCCAGTTAATGGAGGGGTAGTTGAAGTCGCCCAGTATGAGTGTGTTAGGTTGGACCCTAATATTCTCCAGGGTGCTTAGGAACATGGAGTGAGTGTCTTGGGACATTGTTGGGGACCTATAACAGGCTACAACCAGAATCACTGTCTTTCTCAATGTTAGCTGCACCTGAAGTAACTCTGATGCATTATGTTAGGCTACCAGTCTGGATGTGTGCGCATCCTTTCTGAATATGGAAACACCACCACCTTTGGAGCTTCGGTCCAAGTTCGGTGGCAGAAAGGTGTGGAATGAGTTATACCCTGGTAGTGCAGGTGTGCTTTTTGCTGCCTTGAACCAGGTCTCTGTTACAGCACAAATGTCAATGTTCTCCACTGAGTGCTTCAAGTGAGTACATTTTGAGATTTAGACTTCTAGCATTGAGCAGCATGACCTTCAGATTGCATTTATTTGCAGCTATTATGGTGGTAATTTGGTGTTTGGAACACTGCCTAAAAAAAGCACTATAGGGGTGGCAAGAGCCTTGGCCATTATCCAGATGCCCAGGGGTGACAGATAAGCATCGAGGTCTGTCAGTCATGTCATCCCAGGCAGACAGATACTGGATCCCCTTAGAATGACTTAGCCAATTGTTGAAATTAATCATTTTCTGCTTGTACTGTGGTATCATTCTGGGTGATGGTAGGATGCTGCCCGGGGCTAGGGTCATACCCACCTGTGCTACATAATCCGAGAGCTCCTCCATGTCTCTTTTCATGTAGTTCAGAGAGATACGTCTCAGGTCATTCACACCCACATGTAAAATGACAGAGTCATATTTGTACCTGTTGCTGAGGGACCTGAGTGCATGTGTTAAATAGTGGATCCTGGCACCTGACAGGCAGCTGACTGTTACTTTCTCCTTATTCAACATAGTGAGTGGGACATCAGTGTGCCTCACTATTGACTCACTTATGACTAGTGTGCTGGGCATGCTGTTTTGTATTAGGGTCCTTGGTTGAATTACACACTGTTTAGGAAAGTTAAGGGTCGCGTGATTAGTGTTGTGTTGGGGTGGTCGAGTGTGTTTCTGCCTTGGAGGTGTCTGCTGCTTGAGTAGATTTTTATTGAGACCCTCCACGAAGGTGGGTGTGTGGTTTGTGTTTTTATGTAAAGGCAGTGCTGGTGTGTGTTCTGGAGGGCTATGTGTTCCATGTGGTGTGGTGCAAGTGTTGACCTTCTCCTCTTGACCAGCTATTCTGGTCCTGGCTGGAGAGTGTGGGGCTTCCAATTTGGATATATAAGTGCATCTCTTGCAAGTCTGAGTGTTGGGAGGTAAGAGGAGAGGGTTGTCGATGTACATGAGGCAGTTGCTACATTGCCTCAAGATGCCCAAGTTCACCAGGTTAACAGGAGAAAGCACAGGGAACTGACCTTTAGACATGCCTGGAGGGGTGGGCATTAATAATAAGTACTGGAGCTGTTTCCTTGTAGAATGTTTAGTGCTGGTAGCACTTTTTTGTGCTACAGTAATTGCTACAAGAAGTCTGGTATGGTAAAGTGCTAGACTAATAAGCAAGTAAAAGTACAGGAGAGTACAGAACTAACAGATATAAGGGAAAAATTGAAGAGCAGACTTTGGTACCCCTCAGGAGCTTACAAACAGTCCTGGATACAGCAAATCTGTGTCTGGACTAGACTAGTGACAGGAAAGGTGGGAAAAGTGCAAACGCTGGCTTTTAGACCAGAAAGTTGAAGGAGATGGAAAAAACTCCCAAATGGCCAATAAATTACAATTTCTGGGCCAGAAACTGCTCCTCTTGTGGTAGATAGGCTACCTAGTGCTTATCACTCCCACTGACAAGCTAAAAGGCTTCCCTCCAACACAGAGAGGCTCGGAGGGCTCAGAAGCTTACAAACAGTCTTGGAAACAGCAAATCTGTATCTCGACTAGACTAGTTATAGGAAAGGTGGGAAACAAGCACGAAATGTGGGCTTTTAAACCAGAAAGTTGAAGGAGATGGAAAAAGTGCTCAAACAGCCTATAAACTACAGTTTCTCGGCCAGAAACCACTCCTCTTGTGGTAGATAGGCTACCTCGTGCTTACCACTCCCACTGATAAGCTAGAAGGCTTCCCTCAACACAGAAAGGCTTGGGGGGGCTCAGAAGCATGCAACAGTCTTGGACACAGCAAAACTGTATCTGGACTAGACTAGCTACAGGAAAAGCAGGAAACAAGGGCAAACCTTAGGCTTTTAGACCAGAAAGTTGAAAGAGATGTAAAAACTGCCGAAAGGGCCAATAAACTACAATTTCTGGGCCAGAAACCACTCTTGTGGTAGATAGGCTACCTAGTGCTTACCACTCACAGTGATAAGCTAGAAGGTTTCCCTCCAACACAGAAAATCTTGGGGGGGGGGCTTAGAAGCTTACAAACAGTCCTGGATACAGCAAATCTGTACATGGCCTACACTAGTTACAGGAAAGGCAAGAAACAAGTTTAGAATTATTTTTTTACAGAAAAGCAGCTAAAACAGCACTAAAAAAATCAAGTGCAGTGCAAGCTAGCACACTTGAGTGTGTAGCAATATTAAAGCAATTTATTCAAACTGTATCAGCTGAGAAGCACACTCAGTCAGAACACAAAGTAAAGTGAAAGGGAGAAAGGAGAAATGCAAGATAATTCAAGGTTAAGGGGCTAAGTGAGTCGGCCTACTCATATGAGATCTCTGTATTTGGTAGATGGGCTAATGACACTAGGTTGGGATACAACTGAATAAATGGGACTGGTAGGAGTGTCTGAAATCAAAATATGATCTCACTGTACTCGGTTGAGTGAGAAAAGGAGATAGACCCAGGAGGAGTATTCCAACACAAATTTACAGAAGGGGCGGGCAATTCCAAAGCCACCAAGATTAATACCACAACAAGAACAGGGAGGCAGGGTGGGAAACTAAATGCAGAGAGATCACAATATTCAGTGAAGGAAATAAATACACAGAAAATAAAATGCAGTACTATCTTATAACACTGCAAGTTTGTACTTAGCTTGTAATAAAGGTGATGTAGGTATATAACAGCTAACCAAACATCTCAAATATTCAGCTATTCAGCAGAAATAAATTCAGAGATAAGTGACTAAGACTTCTATGCACAGATAAACCCTCTAGGCTAACAGTTCAAAACCGAATACCAATGAAGTGAGAACAAGAACCTCCTACTTACTGCAGAGAGAAAGAGAGATCAAAATATTCAGTGAAGCAGATAAATACACAGAGAAATAAAATGAAGTACTATCTTTAACCCAATATTCAATTAAACAAATAAATAACAGAAAAATAAAATGCAGTACTATAGAATAACATTGCAAGTTTGTACTTATGTCAGCTTGTAATAAAGTTGAAGTAGGTATAGAACAGCTAACCAACAGCCCAAATATTCAGCTTGTCAGTGGAAATAAATTCAGAGATAAGTGACTAAGACCTATAACCACAGAGAATCCCTCTAGGCTTTGAGTTCAACACCAAATATCAATGAAATGAGATTAAAAAACACTTACTGCAGAGAGACAGAGAGGTCACAATATTCAGTGAAGCAAATAAATACACAGAAAAATAAAATGCATTACTACCTTTATACTCAATTAAACAAATAAATAACAGAAAACTAAAATGCAGTAGTATCTTATAACACTTCAAGTATGTACTTATCACATATTGTAATAAAGTTGATGTGTAACAGCTAACCAAACAGCACAAATATTCAGCTATTTAGCAGAAATAATTTCAGAGGTAAGTTACTAAGACTTATAAGCACAGAGGAACCCTCTAGGCTAAGAGTTCAGCAACGAATATCAATGAAGTGAGAATAATAACCCCCCCCCACTTACTGCAGAGAGACAGAGAGATCACAATATTCAGTGAAGAAAATAAATACACAGAAAAATAAAATGCAGTACTGTCTTATAACACTGCAAGTTTGTACTTATCTCAGCTTGTAATAAGTTTGATGTAGGTATATAACAGTTAACAAAACAGGTCAAATATTCAACTATTCAGAAGAAATAAATTCAGAGATAAGTGGCTAAGACTTATAAGCACAGAGAAACCCTCTAGGTTAAGTTATCAACACCGAATATCAATGAAGTGAGAATAATGACCCCCACTTACTGCAGAGAAACAAAGAGATCACAGTATTCAGTGAATCAAATAAATACACAGACATATAAAATGCAGTACTATCTTTAACACACTATTCAATGAAACAAATAAATAACATAAAAATAAAATGCAGTACCGTATTATAACACTGCAAGTTTGTACTTATCTCAGCTTGTAATAAAGTTGAAGTAGAAATATAACAGCTAACCAAACAGCCCATATATTTAGCTATTCAGCAGAAATAAATTCAGAGATAAGTGACTTAGACTTATTAGCACAGAGAAACCCTCTAGGCTAAGTGTGCAACATGGAATATCAATAAAGTTAGAACAACAACCCCCACTTACTACAGAGAGACAAATAGATCACAATATTCAGTGAAGCAGATAAATAAACAGAAAAATAAAATAAAGTACTATATTATAACACTGCAAGTTTGTACTTATCTCAGCTTGTAATAAAGTTGAAGTAGGTATATAACAGCTAACCAAACAGCCCAAATATTCAGCTATTTAGTGGAAATAAATTCAGAGATAAGTGACTAAGACTTATAAGCACAGAGAAATCCTCTAAGCTAAGAGTTCAACACCAATTATCAATGAAATGAGAATAATAATTCTCCACTTACTGCAGATAGATCACAATATTCAGTGAAGCAAATAAAAACACGGAAAAATAAAATGCAGCACTATCTTTAACACGATATTCAATGAAAAAAATAAATAATAGAAAAATAAAATGCAGTACTATCTTATAACACTGCAAGTTTGTACTTATCTCAACTTGTAATAAAGTTGATGTAGGTATATAACAGCTAACCAAACAGCTGGAATATTCAGCTATTCAGCAGAAATAAATTCAGAGATAAATGACTAAGACTTATAAGCCCAAAGAAAGCTTCTAGGCTGAGAGTTCAACACTGAATATCAATGAAGTGAGAATAATAACCCCACACTTACTGCAAAGAGACAGAGAGATCCTAATATTCAGTGAAGCAATAAATACACAGAAAAATAAAATGCAGTACTATCTTTAACACAATATTCAATGAAACAAATAACATAAAAATAAAATGCAGTACTATCTTATAACACTTGAAGTTTGTGCTTATTTCAACTTGTAATAATGTTGATGTATATCCTCTAGGCTATGTGTGTAACACAGACTATCAATAAAGTTAGAATAACAACCCCACTTACTACAGAGAGACAGAGAGATCACAATAGTAAGTGAAGCAAATAGTAAGTGAAGCAAATAAATACACAGAACAATAAAATGCAGTACTATCTTTAACACAACAGTCAATGAAACAATTAGATAACAGAAACATAAAATGCAGTATTATTTTATAACACTGCAAGTTTGTACTTATCTCAGCTTGTAATAATGTTGATGTAGGTATATAACAGCAAACCAAACAGCTACAATATTCAGCTATTCAGCAGAAATAAATTCAGAGATAAATGCCTAAGACTTATAAGCCCAAAGAAAGCCTCTAGGCTGAGAGTTCAACACCGAATATCAGTGAAGTGAGAATAATAACCCTTCACAAACTGCAGATAGAGAGATCCCAATATTCAGTGAAGCAAATAAATACACAAAAAAAGAAAATGCAGTACTATCTTTAACACAATATTCAATGAAACAAGTAACAGAAAAAGAAAATGCAGTACTATCTTATAACACTGCAAGTCTGTACTTATCTCAGCTTGTAATAAAGTTGATGAAAGTATCTAACAGTAATCCATACAGCTGAAATATTCAGCTATTCAGCAGAAATAAAGTCAGAGATAAGTGACTAAGACTTATAAGCACAGACAAACCTTCTAGGCTAAGAGTTCAACACCAAATATCAATAATGTGAGAATAATAACCCTCCACTTACTGCAGAGAGATAGAGAGATCACAATATTCAATGAAACAAATAAACAGAAAAATAAAATTCATTACTATGTTATAACACTGCAAGTTTATACCTCACTCAGCTTGTATTAAAGTTGATGTAGATTATATAACAGCTAACCAAACAGCTCAAATGTTCAGCTATTTAGCAGAAATAAATTCAGAGATATGTGAATAAGACTTATAAGCACAGAGACACCCTCTAGGCTAAGAGTTCAACACCAAATATCAATGAAGTGAGAATAATAACCCCCCACTTACTGCGGAGAGACAGAGAGATCAGAATATTCAGTTAAGCAAATAAATACACACAAAAATAAAATGCAGTACTATCTTTAACACAATATTCAATGAAACAAATAAATAATGGAAAAATAAAATGCAGTACTGTCTTATAACACTGCAAGTTTGTACTTATCTCAGCTTGTAATAAAGTTGATGTAGGTATATAAAAGCTAACCAAACAGCTCAAATATTCAGCTATTCAGCAGAAATAAATTCAGAGATAAGTGACTAAGACTTATAAGCACAAAGAAAGCCTTTAGACTAAGAGTTCAACAACGAATATCAATGAAGTGAGAATAATAACCCCCCACTTACTGCGGAGCGACAGAGAGATCACAATATTCAGTGAAGCAAATAAATATTTAGAAAAATAAAATGAGTACTATCTTTAACACAATATTCAATGAAACAAATAAATAACAGAAAAATAAAATGCAGTACTATCTTATAACACTGCAAGTTTATACTTCTAGGGCACCATCAGAGTAAAATTTACTAATAAGTCATTCCTTTTATATGTAGACAATCATATGACTGCTATTAAATTGAAACCAAGAATCAGTTACCCACTAATAAATTATGTGTTAAAACCACTGTTATTGGGAAGCAATAGGGTAACCCTAAATAAATTCTATCCCAAAAACTTATGCACTTTCAATTGTATACATAAATAAGTCAAACCATAAAAAGCATAATGAAATATCATAAAACATAATAAAATAAAGTGAAATAAAGCATGCTCTTACCTTTTAAAAACTATTTACTAAGAACAGTTTATTAAAAACAAAAGACCAACATCTAACAACAAATGACTAATCCAATCCGGTTATATACTGCTCTTAGTTTCAACACACTAGCTGTAGAACTGTTTTTAACAGGTAGGAGCATATTTTATTTTATTTCATTATGTTTTATTATGCTTTATTATACTTTTTTATGGTTCGACACATTTATGTATACAATTTAAAAGTGCACAAGTTTTTGGGATAGAATTTATTTAGGGTTAACATATTCCTTCCCAATAACACTGGTTTTAACATTTCTAACTTATTAGTGGATAATTGATTGTTGTTTTCAATTTACTAGCAGTCATGTGATTGTCTATGTATAAAAGGAATGACTTTTTAGTAAGTTTTACTCTGATGATGCCCTAGATATTGTAAAGGATGAACACGCTGATTATGTTTTTGATTTGTTTTTAACTTGTTAAGAGTTTTTAAACCTATTTTCCATGACAGAGATGAATTTTTGGTGTACAAGATTTATTTTCTATTATTTGGTATTACTTCATTTGAAGTTCTTTTTGGTTCTATGTACTATAATTTGGTTTTATGACCTTGTCTTAGTGGAGGAACAGTTTTTAAATATAGCCAAGTGTCCTGACAGCATATTTAAATAAGGGGTTACCAGGATGTAAATGAAAGCACTTTTGCATGATGTGCTTCCTCAGTTCAATCTTTAAAAAAGTACATATAGTAGTAAAATCAGATTATTTGGTAGGAATGGTCAATATAAAAGTTTTAATAATGGGTTAATCATTAGGTAGAATGATCCTTGTTTCAAGATTGAAGTGCCCACTTTTTTAACTTTTTTTTCAAGTAAAGTTTAGTAGAATTCATTAATGCTTTACATTCTTTTATTCATCCTATCAGAAACTTGTCCAACAGACCCAACCACTTTTAGTAGCTTGACTGACTCAGAAGTACACAGGCAACAGTTTCACTTGAGTATACCATCCGTTTAAAAGTGTTGTAGGTGAGAAATCCTTCTCTAGACCGGGACTTGCTACCTGGAACCACCTGGCTACACACATCAAAAATCTATAAACCATTAAAGGCTTCAAAGATGCACTTAAAGACCATCTCTTCACTGAATCTACCTGAAAATGCTACCACGATGGTGGTTAGGTAACTTATCATCCCATACCATGAATACTAGAATACATTTAATGAACTTCTCTTAGATTCTTAATGTGGCATCTTGTACATAGAAGCATAGATGGTTCAATTATTGCCCTGTGCCAGTACTATGAAGCAGCACCCCACCCTCTCAGCTCTTCAACTGAAGAGCAAAAAAAAAAAAAAAAGAAAATAGAAAAAAAATTGGCATATTACAGTTAAATATACATACTGAAAGAGCCCAGCAGCAAGAAATAAAAAAAGGTCCTTTAACTGTTGCACTGTCCAGGTGGCCAGATTCATGACCCACTCCCTCTCCAGACCCAGCCATTCAGGTCCTCTTTCTGTGCCTTGCCCCCAACCCTCATTTAACATATTTTAAAAGAATTCTTCTTTTAAACTGTAGCAAACAGTTGCTGCAATTTATATCCTGCCTGCACAGAGGTTTTAGTTATTTATTTATTTTTTTTACTTTTAAACTGTAGCAAATGTACAATGAAGCAATCTAGCAATGTAGCTAGAGACAGCTTGCACCTGTCACCCTTAGGCTTTCGAATACTGGCCAAGGCTCTTGCCACCCCCATAGTGCCTTTTTTAGGCAAGGCTCAAAAGACAAACTCACCGCCATAAATAGCACAAGTAACAAAAATCTGAGGGTAATGCTACTCAATGCCAGAAGTCTAAACCTCAAATTGCATGCACTCAAGGCACTCATCAGTATGAAGAAAATTGATATAGGTGCAGTAACATAAACCGGGTTTAAGGCTCTAGAGAGCACCCCAGCACTACCAGGCTACAACTCATACCATGCATTTCGGTCACAGAACCCAGTCCAAAATACAAAAGGCGGGGGAGTATCCATATTCATCAAGGATACCCACACCTCTAGGTTAGCGGCACAGCACGATGCTTCAGAGATCATCCACATGCAACTAACAACAGGCAAAACTGCAATTCAAATTGGAGCTTACAACAGATCACCCACCATGTCCCAGGACCCCCATTCCACATTTCTGGAAACACTGGGAAACATAAAGGTCCTATCAAGCACCCTAATATGGGATGATTTCAACTACCCAAACATTAACTTGGAGAACTACTCAAGTACTAACTCCCTTGTCCAACATTTTCTAGAATTTATAAACTCAAACACCCTGGATCAACTGGTATACACTCCCACCAGAGGTGACAACATATTGGACCTGGTCATCACCAACATGTTCCACACCGGAGGTCAACATCTCTCTGGTTAGATCCGACCATAAACAAATAACTTTGGATATCCATATTCTGCCCCCACCCCCAGACAAGGAAACCACTGTGAAAAACTTTTCAAAAGCAAACTTCACGTTACTTAAGACCGAGGTGGAAAGTTTCAAAGCCCCCATGCTAAAAGAGAACACTGTCCAAGCTGCAAAATCCTTTACTAATGCATTCTACGGGCACCTACAAGAATGCATGGATCGTGCTATCCCAAGCAAAACCAAGGCTCACTCCTCCAAGAAAAGGAAACCAGTCTGGTGGACCCCTGCCATAAACAATCTATACAATAGAAGGAGGAAACTAGTACAGAAAAGAGTAAAATTCCCGAGAAGGGAAGACATCCCAGCTCAGTATCAGCAAGAAACTACAATCCCTCATAAAAATCTTCCAAGGCGAGCTTCGAAAGAAAAATTGCCAAGGACTCCAAAGATAACCACAAGGCATTCTTTAGCTATGTCAAGAATCTAAGTGGCAATGCTCAGATCTGCTCGGAGTTAGTGCAGAATAACAGAAAATACACTGAACCAACCGATATTGCCAACATCCTGGCAGACAGGTTCAATGCAAACTTCACCCCCCTCTCACCCCCAAAAGAGCCCATAACCATACCAGAAGAATGTAGAGTCCCTGAAATCACAGACACTCAGGTTAAAACAGCCCTCTCCAAAGCCAGAAACACAGCATCAATGGGACCAGATGGTGTCCCAGGCTGTGTCCTACATGAGCTCAAAGATGAACTTACCCCTCACCTAAACACACTGTTCAAACTCAGCCTCTCCACAGGCTATGTACCCATAGAGTGGCGCACAGCAATGGTTATTCCGCTCCACAAAGTTGGAGCCACAACAGACCCTGGAAACTATCGCCCTATAAGCCTGACTAGGTTGGTCTGCAAAGCTATGCAGCGCATCATCAGGGAACTCATTCACAGAGACATTGGGAATGTCCAAACACTGGACCCTACCCAGTTCGGCTTTGTTGAGGGCAGATCATGCCTCTTAAACCTGGAGGACTTCTTTGAGACAGTTACCAAGGCTATAGATGAGGGAAAGGTGGTACACACAGCCTAATTAGACCTTGCAAAGGCCTCCGACACCATTCTCCATTCTGGTATTATAGACAAGCTCACCAGCCTGAACATAAACCCCTATGTCACAAGATGGGTTGTCAATTAACTCATGGACAGAACCCACATGGTGAGAGTTGCAGGATCTAGGTCTGACTCTAAACTGGTTACAAGTGGCGTTCCCCAGGACTCAGTCCTAGGACCCCTCCTGTTCGGCATATACTTCTCAGAGGTACAGGTAAGCATAAGAGGACTATGGCTGACCAAGTTCACAGATGATTGCAAACTAGGGGCTATAACTGACTCTCCGGCTGACACAGACATCCTCCAAAAGGGTCTCACTGAGACGGATACCTGGTGTCAAAATCATGGCCTCAAGCTAAATGCAAAAAGTGCATAGTCATCCCCTTTGGAAAAAACAAAGTACCCACAAACTACTACATAGGTGATATTCCCCTAAATACAGAAAACATAATAAGGGATCTGAAGACCCAAGTAGATAGTAATCTCTCCTTTGATAATCACATTGCCAAAGTGGTTAGAAAATCCTTCTATGTGGCCCACCTAATCACAAAAGGGTTTGCATCCAGATCAAAAGAGGTCATTGTGCCCCTCTACTCATCACTCTTCAGACCCATCATAGAGTACAACACCCCATTTGGGATGTACCTTACAAGACACCTGCAACAGCTGGAAAGACCACAGAGGTACCTCACCAAGAGGATCACTGGCCTCAAACAGATGCTCTATGCAGCTCGACTGAAGAAACTCTAACTGTACTTGGTTGCATACCACCTACTCAGAGGTGATCTCTGCCTGACATACAAAGCCATGCCCAACCCATAATTTATGGATATGCTCCACCTAAAGAAAACCTTAGTCCCTCAAGCCACATGCTCTACGGATCTAAACCTCACCACAACAATAACTAAGACGTGCTGGAGGGATAGATTCCTGTCCAAGAGACTTCCCAAGCTTTGGAACAAGATTCCAAACTACATTAGGCAGAGATCCCCGCTAACACTCTTCAAGAGAAACCTTGATGAGTAGATGGGAAACAGAAAGTTTACCCCGGGGATCACTTCAGTGGCTTTGCTGGACAAAGGCACAGGGAACTAATCTAAGGGGGTGGCGAAAAAAAAACACATTCTGGCTAGGCTTATAAATGCCTTCAGGCAGATAGCCTAGTACCTACCTATGAACAGCACGCTGTTGCTACAATTTAGAGCACACAGAGAGCACTACAGCACTTAGATTTGACCACAAATGTAATACCAGTTTTTAATGCCAGTATGTACTAAAGAGCGATCGGGATAAGCTGATCAGACCCCCAAACATTTAGCGCCCAGCGCAGTTGCCTTTCTTTCTCCACCCCAGGTACGCTACTACTTATATGCAAATATTTCAAATGTATATAGGAGTTTATGTATTATACGTAGGATTGCACTGCATTTTATGCACATCTTAGCTTGCATTTTGCATATATATATATATATATATATATATATATATTTTTTTTTTTTTTTTTTTTTTTGACGCACTCTGACTGGATCTTTTAATGTTACTATATCAGTACTCAATCTTGCTATGTTCTGAATTTTGCTATGTACTCATTTGTATATATAATCCGCGGTGGTGGTGCTGCGGTAGCATTGTCGCCTCACAGTAAGACGCTGTCCGGTTCGATTCTCAGCTAGAGCGTCTTCTGTGTGGAGACATGCGTGAATGGGCACCGTTGAAGGTTGTGCGTCAGGCCTGACAAGCCGGTACGTAAAAATCAACTGCCAATCATTAGCGGACCGGAGTTCCGCTGTGGCGACCCCTAATCGGGAAAAGCCGAAAGACACAAACTCATTTGTATATAATATTGTTGATTGAAAGACCATGATGTATTTTCTGTTCTTTGAGCTTGGGTTGTGGCTGAAAAGAGTCAATAGACCAGCCCACTTACCAAATGAACAAATAGTAATTAATTAATTAAATTAATCAATTAATTAATTAATTAATTAATTAATTAATTAATTAATTAATTAATTGATCCACAGCTGAAACAGTACAGAATTTCTCAATATTGCTAAAGTAATGGAGGCTGAAGGAATTCTTCTCAAAGTTCCAAAATAATAAAATGGAGAAGTGATGACTCTGTAACTACAATTTTAACAGATTAAGGGAAGAGGGAAAAGTGTAGGTGAGTTTGTAGACAGTGTATGATATTCACCTTCACAAAGGTAGAAGCAAATCAGAGCCATAGTCTCCTACAGGTGTTTGAGGAGTGATCTATGCCTGGCATACAGGGCTCTGTCATACCCCACTCTGACAGACTTCCAACATATCCACAAAACAAACAGCACCAGAATTACCCATTCTAAAGACTTAAACTTTGCCTGTGGTATAAACAGGAACTCCTGGAGAGATAGGTATGTAACCCAGAGACTACCGTGTCTATGGAACAGGCTTCTTATCCATGTGAAGCAGAGTTCCTCCCTAACCCAGTTCAAGTGCATCTTGGACAATTGGATAGGAAACCAGAAATTCATCTCTGGTTTGGCACCTATGTCTCTAATGGACAGAGGTAACCTGTAAATTGTTCATCTCCCAGGCCTATGCTTACACTTATCAAGGGTATTAGAACTTGTCAGAGATTTGGGATGAATGTCTAGGCTTAAAAAGGCCCTTGTGGTCATTAGCCTAGTAAACACCTATGAACCTATAAGAAAACTACAACCTATAACTCTCGCCTTAATGTTAGACAAAAGTGTGATATCATTGTAAGGCAGATCATTGGAGGCCTCAAGGCATAGGACCTTCACCAGCAAAAATTCACATTGGAAATGTCATGTGAGGAGTTGCTCAGACATACAATCATTGTAGTGCTCCAAGAAGGAGGAATGGAGTTGGCAAAATCCCAAAACAGTATCACACAAAACATTAGTAAATCAGAAAAGTAAAGACTGGGTCTTGCAGTAGCTTGTGAAAACCCAGGCAAAACAATTAAGCAAAAAATGAGTTAGCAGAAAGCTAGGTAACTTATCAGCTAATTTACTAGCTGGGAGGTATGAGAGAGGGGTTGCTGCACAGAAATTGATACAAATTGGATAAGAATGAACAAAAACTGGATGAGAGGTTATCTGTTTTTATTTTTACTGACTTCATATTGTACTGACTGTCCTGATGCCTTTGAAAAGATTAGCTGGACAAAACGATTCAGATGATTCTTTTATTGAGTACACCATGATGCAGGAATGCTTACAAATAGAATATTATGGAGGGTGGTATACATTTAGGGTAAGATTCAGACATGGCCTGCTCTGTGTACAGCTATTAGTCAGAGAAATGTGGAAATGTTTAACATCCGATTCATTGGCAGTGCAAGGTTTGGCTGCATGATTCATGTTACTGCATACCAAGCAGGCAGCTCCTGCTAAGTACCCATGTAGATAAGCTGGACAGCATGAGTTACACATACTTCTTTATTGAAAAATAATACGCGTCATGGTAAACTGGAATTATATGCAATGAAGCTCTGTTATTTTTAGTTTTTAATAAAGAAGTATCAATTTCTAAACATGTTATACGTGATCATTTTGAAGTCTCAAACTAGACTGTCAAGTTTGAGGTTCTTGTTTGCTGATTTTAAGGAGGCTTAGACAGCAACTTCAGTGCTCAAGATGTACCATTTTCCCTGTGGTTTTATTATATATATATATATATATATATATATATATATATATATATAGTCTATATTAAATTAGCGAACGCTTAGAAAAGCGAACGCTAATTCATCGACCCCTTTTAAGTGAAAGCTTAAAATCTTGAACACCCACAACAGCGGATTTTTTTCCCTGGGAAAAAATTTGCTGTTCCGAGAAACACACACACAACACAAGCACACCAAAAAACAGCAATCCACACACATACACTTAAAATCCTACATCTACCCTACACTAAACTGTACATACATTACTATCTATCCACTTACCTTAACGCAAACCCTAACCCTAAGTTCCGCCACTATCACACACTCACCTGACCTGCGCCCTAACCCTAACTCACCTACCCCACCCTAACCCTAACGTCCGCACAATTGTACACTTACCTGAACCTGACCCGTAACTTTCCACCACAGGGCTGAAAATAGCAAAGCCACAGAAACGGCCAACTGATTTTTTTCCCTAGGAAAACATTTGGTGTTCTGCAGCTTCGTTATTTTCAGTGTTCATGCTTTAGGGTTGATATTAGAACATTCAAAGTTTTTAAACCTCGATATTCTAATACAGACCCTATATATATATATACATATATATATATATATATATATATATATATATATATATATATATATATATATATATATATATATATATATATATATATATATATATATATATATATATATATATAAAATATATAATATATATATATATATACACACACACACACACACATATATATATATATATATATATATATATATATATATATATACACACACACACACACACACACACACACACACACACACATATATAATGTGCATGAGTGTGTGTGTGATACATAGTACTGTAGGTTTACTGAACACATCTTGTGAAAAGTGGTGAAACCCAAATATGTAAATTGCACAGTGGCACCCTACTGCATATTATACTAATGTACTTAGCCCCCCTCCCGCAACAGTTCAGTCTAGAGTGAAGTAAAGTAGTGGTACTTTCTTTTTGTCCCTACTGAATATGCACTGACAGATGTGCAGTTCTGTTTCTGATGAGATCGCATTGCAGACGATGACTTTGAATCTGTTACCATCCACATAGAAGTAAAACTATGTCTACCTGTGTATGACATGAAATGCAGCATTGGTAATAGATGGCCATGGATGAGAAGTATGACAAAAGACTGGACAAAGGTAGGAAAGTGTAAAATGTTTTGAAGCATAAAAGCTGTAAAATAAAAAAAAATCACAATTAGTTAGACATTGCTCAGTAAATGGTGGAGGATAATGAAAGCAGTAGAAACATGATGAAATATAGGAATAATTGATTGAAAATAAAATAAATCATGGAAAAATACAGAGAAGACTTGGCACTTACTGGATGTATAGCAAAGAGTGTTACCTGTAGAAATCAGGATGGCATTTATCACTTTGTGCTAGCAGCTACTTTGTCCATACATTTACCATTTTAAATCTCAAGGAACATAAACAAAACTGGCAATTCAGAGAAAAGCCAGCAACATCATACAAGATTCACAGCATAATCATGTGATATCCAACTTCAAGAGTTCACTATATATTCCTGGGTTTACTATACGTTTCATTTAGAAAATACAAGCAATATAAGTTAAGAAATTGTAAAAATCTACATGGAATCAGCACATTTCAAAAGGTGCATTACAGATATCCAAGAGTTCATCACCCAGGAAGCTTTCAACAATCCTATCAAAAGTGATTTCTCAACACTTAGATCACCAATATTTAATAATGTAAAATAAACAACATTGGGTTTCATTCCCCCCTCCACTTTATTTCATGTATGAAACTCTAGATGATGTACTACTGACCCAAAAAATATATCTCAACCAGACAGATACTTACATATGGCAGAAAAATAAGCAAGAATGCAAGGACAATTTCTATATACATAGAGAAGATGTATGCATCAACAACAAATTGAAAAAATATTTATTTAACACAGAGGGCAATGGATAAACAGAAGAGCTTTTACATAGAGACTGTGACATCCTATTTATCTGGCTGACCCTAACTGGATCCTTTTCAGCCTTGATCTAAGACAGGAGCACAAACAGAAATGTGTAACAAAGGAGTAGCATGGAAACAAATATAAAGACAGATGTATGTTACCCAAATACAATCTGAACAGCTGCAAAATGACTACCAAGGCTTAATACGTGGTTTTGCATTTATTGTGATTTACTGAAGAGGAAGGTACAGTTCTGGAGGCAAGGTAATTCTCTGCACAGCTCCGTTATAAAGCAGTGATGCTGTCTCATGTGGCTAGCAGCATAAAACTACAAGATTTATTTAGTAAGGTCTGCAGGGTAGTGAAAGTTTTTATTGATGGCAAAGAAGGGGTAAGTCATACCTCAGCCATGCAAGAATAGCTTACGCACCTAGTACCAGCCTTGCATTCATATGCAGGAACTATCAGCCTTGTACTGAGAGCTCTTCTGCCCCTGAAGTCTCATTGAGCAGTTGGAGATGGTGGCTGTGTGAGAAGGATGTGTCACATCAGACCTCCAGGTATCTAAGCTCAGGAATATTCTGGAAATAGTGATCCTTGGTACATTACATTTCCTAGGCATGGTTTTGTTTATTGGACTTAGCAGCAGGAAAAGATGCTATTCTTTTAGTCTTTGAAACTTTAGCCTGTAGTTTGTCTTCCTCAAGAAGACATCTGTAGAAAGAAATGGAACTCATGCTAGAGTCATTGCTCTTGGTATTAACTGTAAGAAAGCTGAGAGCCCATAAGAAAGTGAGATTATTTGTACTGGAGGTATACTCTAGTTAATCTGCTTACTGGGCACGTGACTGAGACATGAAGATCTCTCTTGCCAACATATGCTTTGAAGGAAAAAAACGCCTTTAATTCTCAGCTGAAATGAGCAATTCTGGGGATAAAAACAGATCACATTTGACACTATTAGATGATATAGCTGAATAAAATTAGTTTCCTGTAAGGAGACTGCTAAGTGGGTTTTCGTAGATGTCCTAATTAGAGATCAAATCACCATTGTGGCATTGTGGCCATGTCTGACATCATGTTGACAACAAGTGAGTATGTTGTATCTGGAGATGTAGTCTTATAACTAGGTGGGAACATCATATCTAAATATGTATTCCTATATCTAGGTGATATCTAGGAGGTCATATTTGGAGATGTGGTCCTGTAACTAGGTGAGCAGGTCATATCTAAATATTTTTTCCTAGATCTGGGTGAGGAGGTCATGTTTGGAGATGTGGTCCTGTAACTAGGTGAACAGATCCTATCTGGAGAAGTAGTCCTGCATCTAGGTGAAGATGCTGTCCTATTATGATCCCTGTTTGAACATTGAATGGACAGAATGTCAAATGGCTCTAAATTGAACCTGTAATATCAATGGCAATAATATTCACCCAGAGAATTATACAGAACTGCATTAGCTGAGATCACAGAACAGCGGGGATCAGGGGGGTGGCTCTTTCCCCACTGTATGTGATCTCAGAGTTGCTATGTATAATTATCAGGAAGTATGGGTGGCTTCCCCCTTACAAAATATTATATATTTTTTTACATTTGGTGCTATGACCATCAATATTACCAGCCTGATGATTAGTTGTTCAACATTCTGGCCATTTGATATTTGGACAGTGATCCATTTTGTATCTAGGTGAGGAGATCATATTTGGAGATGTTATCCTATAACTAGATGAACAGATCATATTTACAGATCTTGTCCTGTAACTAGATGAGCAGGTCATATCTGGCAATATAGTCCTTTGTCTAGGTGAGCAGGTCATATTTGGGGAATAATTCTGTATACAGCTTATTAGGTCATGCTTGGGATAGAAGCTTTGTGTCCAGGTGAGCACATCATAGCTGAAGATATAGTCCTGTATGTAGGTAAGTATCTCATATTTAGAGATGTAGTACTGCAACTAGGTGAGTCAGTTGTACCTGGAAATGAAATTCCGTCGTGACCATATTTGAATGTATATTCCTGTAAATCAGCATATTGTCCTACATGCTTTCATTACTCATTAAAACAGACAGATAGGACAGGAGTTATTAGGGATAGTGCATTTAGGACCTTTAGAAAGTAGGGCAACCAGGGCTTTTTTCCTTGTGCTGGACACAAATACTCTGTTGAAAGCAAAGGTTAAAGATGGAAGATGCAAATCAGCGGATTGGAGATGATGTAACAATAAATTCTGAGAAGTTTGGGATACAGAGGGTGGTTCCAGGACTGCCACCCTCATGGAAAGCACCAAGCAGTTTCATGTCTTTCACTGGGGTGATGTTTGCAAAGATGAGTGCTGTAATGAGTGTTCAGTAGGGTATTGCTTGTCAGAACCAGCTGTAAAAGTACATGTTACAGAAGTGGAGAAAGTATATTTCCACCAAGTTATCAGGACTGGTAGCCTTGCCTTTGGTAAGGGTGTTGATAAAGCTAGGTTTATGATTCCCTCTAGACACCAGTCTGTTAGACTTAGTAACTTTGGCTTCATCCAGGGTGAAGGAGAAGCCAGCTTCATGATTACCTTTAGGCATTAGTCAATGATGTCCCTCCAATAGCCATAAGCATTAGTTATTTTGTGCTTTTTACACTGCTAGAGAAAGCCTGATTTACACCATTTAACAGACTTTTTGCATTTCTTCCATAGCTAGAGGAAGGACTGATTCTACTGGAGATGATTTGTAGACTTCTTAAGGTTCCATACTTTGTCCTCATAATGCAGGTGTTTCTTCTGAGGCTTGGTCATTCATTTATTCCATTAATATCTGATTCGTTACTTGACAACAGGAAAGAAGCCCTCAGAATTGTTTTAGGTGCTGCATGCAGAAGGAGAGCAGAGAAGGTTAGTGTTGTCCTTTGAAGCCTGGTCAACATATTCTCATGTGGAGGAGAACTTGCTGTTTTAGATTTATACATCAGGAAGCTTTCTTATTCTTTCAGACCAGACAATCTTCTCATGTGAATGATGAGTCATAAGGGGTGCATGGTGGGTGGGGGTAGAAAGAACTTGGTGATGTCTTATTACAAGAGGATAATTATTGGGCTGAAGAGAGAGAGTGGCGGTCATCATGGCAGTTGGGTCAATTTGAGCTCCAACACCACTATATAGTTTGCAGACTTGACAGAAAATGCTCAGCCACTGGACCACATTTACCCAGCATACTAAAGACTGCTAAGGTTGAGGAACAAAAAAGAAATGTTCTGCTAAAGAGATAGGTCAAAGATGTCAGCTGTGAATTAGTTAATGGCTGAAGAAGGAAGAATGCATTTTTAGGACGAAAAAGCCCTCTCAGATTCAGACTAAGCAAAAAGCTATCATTGCTTAAATGATTACTAAGGCTAACAGCTTGCACCAGGCACAGACACCCCCTTCTTCAAACCATTTATATAGCGTTTCCATCTGGATTAAATTTATTCAGAAATATGTGTGCATTTGTTTTTGCTTATAATAAAGCTTATAAAAACAAACACTTTAAATGGATCACAAAATTTCATTACAATTTTACATACTCTGTATAATGAAAATATTCAGAAGACAATTAAATCCAGAACCACCACTTTTTATTAAGTTAACGTCTTGGTTATAAATTTAGGCCAGCAACTCACTGAGCTTGGAATCTTATTTCATAAATACGTATGTCCTGGTGACTTAACTGTATAACTGATTAGTTAATGGTTTAAAAAACATTGTTGAATTCAATAACATTAATGCTGTGTGCACAGATTGTTCCATTTCACATACTGTTTTTTTTCCCTTCTTTCTTCCTCAGTGTTAAGCTTTCTTCCGTTCGTATACTCACTTTGGTTTGAAATAAAGTTTAATTAAGCTCTTTAGAAAAGCACAATTTGTCAGTTCCAACTGAATGAAAAGCACTTTGTTTCAAATCTGAATGGCAGGGAAAGAACATTAAGGAAAATAAAACTGTGAACACAAAAACCTCCTCACACTATTTATTAAGTATCAGACAAAGAACCCAATGTATTATGTAACTTATTCCTACTTTTCCCAGAGTGAGAGCGAAAGAGAGGATTTCTATACAACTACTCTCTTCACAGAATAGAGAGCACCGTAAGTGTTGGAGGCATTTCTCTAACGCACACCATATAGTTTCTGAGCTGGAATAAAAGACTAGCTAACATCTGATGTATCAGTATGTCAGTCTGGCAAAAGAAAATGCATACCTTTTGTTGTGTTTTCATTGACCTCATCAGACTGTCTTTTGGATGAGATGTTAGACTGAAGTTTTGTCGGCTGAAGTTGATGGTAGTTGTGAATGCAAAAGATCTCACGGCACTTATTAGAAAGAAATAGGGGAATTTCCTTTTTGTCCTCACCAAATTACCCTAATCAGTAAAAATATAATTTTGTATCTCCCTTAATATATCCCATATGCTTAGAATGACTGATGTGGTCAACAGACATACATAAGTAAGAAGTAAATGATCACAAATATACAACTTTTTGTCAATTCTTTCAGACATTTTTAATTTTCAGCCTTTGCACTATTAACTCTGTCTAGCAGTTATCCTCTTGCTGTTCTATCTACAGTGACAAGTTTCCAAAAACTGTCCAATTCTCCTTAGGCCCATTGTATGTATTGATTCTTCTCAATATGACAAACTAACAACAGCTCTGATATTTCAGGTTTGATTAGCATCTGACAGAGCTGTTTACGGAGATGGGAACGAGCGGCTGCTGCCAGCTTGCCAATCCCTGTGTGTGGGGTGGTGGTGGCTGTAACTCACTGCTGGAGTGCCACCTAGTAGATGCACTAAGTCCTGCACTTGGGGAGAACGAGCCTATAAACATGCGCTACCACTATGCATATGCATGTAACACATTCTCTACAGCAGAAACAGAGCTCTAAGAACTTCCACAAAGGAGATGTTCCACTTGAGGAGGGGTAGGCTACTCCACAGGACCTGCAAGTTGGCCCACTCTCTACCACCTGTTACCAGTGGGGAATGATTGGGTCATTTGGGCTACCTGGGCTGGAATGAATGGGCCATAGACCTCTCACTTAGCCCAGGGATGCCTAGCTGTTGCTCCACAGGATGAATGAACTGATATAGGTAAAGGTGGCATCAAGTATATCCTACAGACAGGAAAATATGATAATCTACGAATGACATAAAAGTCTCTCTTTTTTTTTCCTCCTGTGTCCTGTATGTGGATAACTTTATATTATATAATGATATGCAAATTAAAACTCCTCATTGGCTACTGAGCCACAGACAGAAGATGACACTGTATGGTCCTCAGCTGCATCACAAAATAATGAGATTATTATTATTATTATTATTATTACTGGTCTAGTTAGTTGCACATTGTGCTATACTGTACAAATGTACCAAGAATTACTGTTCCAAAACTTAAATGTTACAGCCAGATAAAAAGGCATAGTTGTCATTTATTATAATTTTTTATTATAGTGCTAATACACTCAAGAATTGTGTGTTATTATGAAATAACATAATTCCCCAGTGACTACGAACAATCACCTTTTATTTTTTCTTCGGTACTTTGTAATATTGAACTTAAGTTATATAAGAAGAGGATGAGAGCATGCAGGGCAGTTGCTGCCCTGTGTAAAATATAATCTGCATAGTAGTTCACATCAGTGTTCTGTTTTCTTTTTTTTCTTCAGCATTTTCAGATTTTGAAATCCAGTTTTACAAAGCAAATGGGTAAATGGAGGGTCTGAAAATATTTTCTGAAAACATTGTTGAGTACCAAAGTTACATTTATATTCTGACAAACATTTCCTTATAACTTAAATTCAACACCTTTACTCCAAATTTAGAAAATGATATCTACTGGACTTTTCAGACTTTATGCCGTGAATTGCTTAATTGGGTATTTTGAAAGTTTGTCGTAATCCAAAGTATTTATTACTGTCTAAGTTATGCTTTAGCATTTCATTTGGTAAAAACTTTCTTCAGAGTTTTAAAGATGTTCAAAATTTTAACTCCAAATCTGAACATTTTCATTTATGACACCTTTTCTTTTGAAAAAGTTGCACTATTTTTGTGCACCCCTTACCCCCTGAATTCATCTTCAGTGCTTGTTGTCAAAAAACACCATATCTACTCCTAAATCCAGTCCTTGTTCAGTACTCGTTTTTTTTTTTTATTTTCATTTATGGTTGGTGCCAGACCCTCAGGACTCCAGGTTTTGAGGTTTGTTCATGACTTTTACTTATTGTATTTGTGGTTTTCATATTCTTCCTCCATCCATGTGACTTTGTTCTGAATACTCTGGAAACTTTCACCTCCCAATGACCTACTGTCTGACTGATTGCTCTAACTTTTTTGAAGATATTTGTAAACAGTGTGTGCAACAATGCTGTAATTGTATATGCATCACAAGGCATACCAAGGCAAAAGACATAAAAAAGGATAATACAAAGAATTAACTCCACTGATATGCCATTAACAGTATGGAAATGAAGCAACCACTGTGCTGTCCACAAACATAATGATTCATAACATGTGAGAAGCATGTCCAATAATGTACATATAAGACATAAAGATGTGAGGGAGGAAATGTGGATGGAAATTGGGGGTTAGCATAATGGTTAAGCTGTTTAATTTTCAAACAAAAGGTACAGGGTTTGATTCTCACCCTGGAAAAGCATAGCTAGGCTTAAAAAGGTTCCCTGGGGTTGTTAGCTTACCAATTACCTATGAACTTATGTCATTATATGCAACATAAGCTGCAGAGAGCTTACCATGTATCATTTATCATATACTAGGCAATACAGCATCACTTATATCTGTGGCACCTCAATGTCCAATTGTACATTGTCTCCATGCCAGGAGATTTATGGTCCAGGATCTCATACACCTGGTTTTATTAGACAGGACTAGTTGTACAGGTTCACATTGGATAAGCTGTGCTGAGTCTGTTAGGCAACAAAATTGGTAGGTGGAAGAAGTAGACCGATGGAATTTGTAGGTGAAAGAGACAGGCTAATAGAATTCATAAGTGGAAGAGGTAGACCAATTGAATTGATAGACAAAAGTGGTAGACCAATACCTTTGTTAACCAAGGTCATAACTGTTGGGACTATCCTGATCATGGCCACCTTCAACGTGCCTACAGGGGAGACTATAGGTATATCTCATGCAACATGATTAATTAGTGCAAGTGCACACTCTTTCTCTTCACAATATAAAACCCCTCTCTTTACTGGATTCAGTCTAAAACCACATACATAGAGTGGCGCACAGCAACCATTATCCCGCTCCACAAAGATGGAGCCACAACAGACCCCGGGAACTATGGCCTATAAGCCTGACTAGCCTGGTTCATCATCATGGAATTCATTAACAGAGACATCGGGAACCTTCAAACATTGGACCCTACCCAGTTTGGCTTTGTCAAGGGCAGATCATGCCTCCTAAACTTGGTGGACTTCTTTGAGACAATTGCCAAGGCTTTAGACGAGGGAAAGGAGGTCCACACAGCCTACCTAGACCTTGCAAAGGCTTTTGACACCATTCCCCATTCTAGTATTATAGACAAGCTCACCAGCCTGAACATAAACCCCTATGTCACGAGATGGGTTGACAACTGGCTCACAGATAGAACCCACACGGTGAGAGTTGCAGGCTCTAGGTCCGACTCTAAACCAGTTACAAGTGGTGTCCCCCACGGCTCAGTCCTGGGACCCCTCCTGTTCGGTATATACTTCTCAAAGGTACAGGCAAGCACAGGAGGACTATGGCTGACCAAGTTCGCAGACGATTGCAAACTAGGGGCCATAACTGACTCTCCAGCTGATACAGACATCCTCCAGAAGGGTCTCACTGAGACAGATACCTGGTGTCAAAATCATGGCCTCAAGCTAAATGCCAAAAAGTGCATAGTCATCCTCTTTGGAAAATCAAAGTACCCGCAAACTACCACATACATGGTAGTCCCCTAAATACAGAGAATGTAATAAGGGATCTGTGGACCCAAGTAGATATTAATCTCTCCTTTGATAAGGGATCTGTGGACCCAAGTAGATATTAATCTCTCCTTTGATAATCATATTGCCAAGGTGGTTAGAAAATCCTTCTATGTGGCTAATCACAAAAGGGTTCGCATCTAGAACAAAAGAGGTTATTGTGCCCCTCTACTCATCACTCATCAGACTCATCATAGAGTACAACGCCCCATTTGGGATGTACCTTACAAGACACCTGCAACAGCTGGAAAGACCACAGAAGTACCTCACCAAGAGGATTACTGACCTCAAACATGTGCCCTATGCAGCCCGACTGAAGAAACTTCAGCTGTACTCGGTTGCATACCGCTTACTCAGAGGTGATCTCTGCCTGACATACAAGGCCATGTCCAACCCAGAATTGATGGGCATGCTCCACCTAAAAAGAAACAAATCCACAAGAGCCACATGCTCTAGGGATGTAAACCTCATCACAATGATAAATAGGACATGCTGGAGGGATAGATTGCTGTCCCAGAGACTCCCCATGCTTTGGAATAGGATTCCAATCTACATTATGCAGAGCCCCTCACTAACACTCTTCAAGAGAAACCTTGATGACTGGATGGGAAACAGAAAATTTACCCTGGGGATCACTGCAGTGGGTCTCCTGGACAGAGGCACAGGGAACTAATGGCTCTGCTGGAACGAGGCACAATCTAAGGGGGTGGCGAAAGCCAACACATTCTGGCTAGGCTTATAGATGCCCTCAGGCAGATAGCCTAGTACTAACCTAAGAACCTATGAACCTATAAAAACATCTCTAATAATTCTTTATTTTTGTCCTCTGGAAAATTATAACTATTCCCTGTATAAGCAATGTCACCTAATACATATGAATGAATCAAAAATATCACTTTCTTAAGATAGAGGTAGTACCTCACATTTCAACCACCTCGCAACTCAACCATTTTGCAATTCAACCGTCCTCCTGGCCACCCAGGGGTCCTGTAATTCAACTGCCATCTCACAATTCAACCCAGAAAGGAAGCTGAAAAGTTCATTGTTTTCTGTTGTTGTTGTTGTGTTGTTTATGTAGTGCAGTTGTTTCTTTTAAATGTTGTGAAGAAGTGAATAAACAGGGCCAAAGAAGAGTGATACTGGCAGGAGAAATAAGTGGCTGAGCATTGACAAGAAGAAAGAAATCATAGGTGAAACTGAGAGAGGAGGTAAAATAGGACAACTAGCAGAACAGTAAGGCATGCCTAGGTCTACCGCCTCAATATCTGGAAAAGTAGAGACAGCATCATGGGTGCTAAGGTGTCAAAAGGAGCAACAAAGGTTTTGGACGAAAACAGAAAAACAATTCATGAAGATATGGAGAAGATGCTTCTTGTTTGGATTCAGGACAGGCAGATGAAGGGAGATCCAATAACTTAGACCATGATCTGTGAGAAAGCTAAGCTCAACTCTGAAGACCTATAAAAATACTCCAGGAAGTAGCTCACAGTAAGCAGAGGAATTAAAGGCAAGTAGGGAATAGTTCCACAGATTTAAAAAAATAAGTGGCATCCATAGTGTTCTGAGACAAGGAGAGGCAGCTAGTGCTGACAAAGAAGGTGCACAGAAATTTGACAAGGAATTTGAAGCATTGATAGAGAGAGAAGGCTATCTACCAGAACTGATTTTTAATTGTGATGAAACAGGGCTTTTCTGGAAGAAATTGCCAAGTAGGACTTACATAACCCAAGAAGAAGCTAGGATTCCAGGTCACAAGCCCATGAAAGATAGTCTCACACTACTCCTGGCAGCAAACGCCAGTGGAGACTTCAAGCTGAAGCCTCTTCTGGTGTATCACTCAGAAAAACCAAGATGCTTTGGAAAAAAAATTATAAAATCAAAACTACCTGCAATATAGAAATCAAACTCCAAAGGTTAGATAGACCAGTCAGTTTTCAAGGATTGGATTTTCAAGGAATTTGCTCCAAGTGTCAAGAAGTACCTGACAGAGAACAGTTTGCCAATGAAAGCTCTTCTGCTTCTGGACAATGCCTCTGCCCTCCCATGAGAGTTAGAGGAAACTCTTCAGATAGACTATGATTTCATCAAGGTTCAGTTTCTGCCTCCCAACACAATCCAGCCTATGCATCAAGAAGTCAATGCCTGCTTCAAGAAGCTCTACACAAAAGCACTCTTCTCAAGGCTCTTTGGTGTGCCCCATTCTTCAGATAAAGCACTGAAGGACTTCTGGAAGACTGACTTCAACATTCTTCATGCCATATTATTCATCAAAAGTGCCTGGGATAAAGTTTCACAGAAGGCCCTTCATGCAGCCTGGAGGAAACTGATTCCTTCCTTTCCCCAGGGAGAAATTGTGGATGACCAGCTTAAGATTCTGAAGCATCTGTAGTGCTGCAAGTCATTGTTTCCACAGCAGAGCACCTGGACATAGGGAAGGTGGATGAGGCGCATGTGAAGGAACTGCTATAAGACCATGATGGCGAGCTCACAATGGAGGACCTTACAGCACTTTGCAATGAGCAGTTCAAAGAAAAAGAAAGGAAAAAATTCTTCTGAAAATGAGGACACCAGGGAAAAAGGACCTGTGCCAACAGCTTGCATTAAAGAACTTTTATCCAACTGGGAGAAGGTGCAGGCTACAGTCTTTGAGTGGCATTCCATGAAAGGTGACGTCAACAGGAAGATGGACTAGTTTAACAACACAATCATGCACCATTCAAAACCATCCTAAAACAGAAGGAGAGATAAGTTACGCTGGACAAATTATTTTCACCTAGACCTGCCAAAAAACAGAGGGAACAGGCAGGATAGGGTGAAGAAGACTCCACTTCCAACAACTAAAGACTAAGTGGACTCTGTAAATAGTGTAAATATGGTGACTCATGTTCAGTTTTTGGCATGGACACTGGTGGAGCTGGGCAGAGAGAATGGGCAGAAGTGTATGATGCCAAAGCACCTGAATGAATGAGCCAATTAGGGGAGCCACTGAGAAAAGTCTTGGAGAGGGATTAAAAAAACAGACACACCAGTATACACTGTATTGTGTGTTATTTCTTTTGGGGTGTGGATAGGAAACTCTTGTAAGATGTTTTAAGTTATAATGTTATTTCTTTTGGGGGTGTGGATAGGAAATTGTTGTAAGATGTTTCAAGTTATAATTTATATCACATTAAAGTGAACTAAAGAAAACATTAATCATAATCAGAGACTACATATATTCATTTCATATTTGCTATCACACAATGATGTAATGAGCATACATTTTAGCTGAAAAGGAAACATGTTAGCGTGCATTCTTAGATAGGTTTAACATCAAATAAATTTGTATGTGACTTGTGAGTCATAGTTTTAGGAATGTACAGTAGTAGTCCTCCATTCCTCCCCCATCCCACCTCCACTCATTTAAGAGATGTTCTACACTTCAAATCATGGTAAGCTATATATATTTTTTAATTTTTAAGTGTATTTTTTAAGTTTGGGCCAGGAACGGAATAAACCATTTTCTATGCATTTGTATGAGAAATGGCATAACGCAATTCAACTGTTTTGAAATTCAACCACCATTCCAGAACAGATTATGGTTGAATTGTGAGGTGCCACCTGTAAATCACAAATTTTTCACACACACAAAAATTCTTACAGTCTCCAAAAATATCATTCTATAACATCCATTACTGTGCTGTCTGGCTAACTCCAGTGGTACATGCCATGCACACCTCTGAAGGCCTGTCACATCCTATGCAGTATGACATTGTGGACCATGACAAAACAGCCAGTGAATCATTTAGAATGAGACTGAATCTGCATGCTGTGCCACAGTAGGTCTGCATGGCATAACAGGGATGCAGTGGCTGTGACCACTGTAACCCCATCCTGTGGCACCCAATGAGGTTGGCCCTAATGTGGCAACATCTCAGCAGGTGTACTCCTAGGGTGCTGAAATACCACAACATAACTTATTATGTGGCAACTCCATCAGAACAATAGCAATACTACTGTCTGGGGGAGACTGATCCAGTGAGGTGGCCATCCCCTGAGATACATGTATGAAGTCTGCAGCAGTTAGTGTATAGTTGTCTGGGAAGGATGATCTCAGGAACCCTGAAGGGAACCCTTTCTGGACCCTACTACAGCCTGTTCCATGTGGGTATCAGTACCACTGACTGAGGCATGATTGTCTTGTAACCACATGACTGTGTGAAATCATCCTCTGTCTGCCCTACTATGGCAGCACCTACATCAGTTGAGAATGTGTCATACTTCATCCAGTGCCCTAGTATTTTCACACCAACATACCTAATACATTCCTCAATATTTCCAATTAGCTATTTATCCATTCCCACCATTAGCAATAACAATGAAATTATCAGCATAAGTCACACAAAGAGGAACCTTAACCCCATCACATAGCTGCACAGCTCCTTCATGCACTTCTATTTTGTCTTCTTTATAACTACATTCATTATTAATGAAAGTTAAAATCCACTCCAAGAAGACACCTGTTTAACACCTCTCACAATCTTAATTTCCTCCCCAATCCATCCAATAATCAACACACTGTTATATGAATTACTATATACAGATTTAATTAAATTTATCATCCTTCTATCTATCCCTATTTGAGTCACACCATTAATCATCTGTTTTTGCCCAACTCTATTATAAGCTTTTTCAATATAAGAAACTATAATCGTTGCTTTATTTCCTTCATTTAAAATACTACTTACCACCTCATTAGCAATAATTATTTATTTCTATACCTATATATTCCATCATTTAAATATTTTTTCATCATCTTATCCATTCTTTTTTACATCATTTTCATCAGAATTTTTTCATCTACATTATTTAATGTTAAAAGTCTCCAATTTCTAATATCACTTCTGCTGTCACTCTTATAGAGTTGATACTGGCCTCCAAAACAAAGGGAAATCACAAGTCTGTCTTCAGTTACATTAGGAACCTCCATGGCAAAGCCCAAGTTTGTTCAGAACTAGTACTTAATGACACCACTTACACTGATCCTGCTGACTTAGCCAACATGCTGCCTGATAGGTTCAGTGCAAACTTCACCCCCTTATCACCCCCCAAAGGCCCAGTCAGCATTGTTGATACTTGCCCCACACCTCACATCTGTGTAGATCAAGTGTTAAAGGCCCTATCCAAGGCAAAGAACACAGCTTTCATGGGACCTGATAGTATCCCAGCCTGTATTCTGCACCATCTTCAGCAAGAACTAGCTTCACCATTCAGCACCCTATTCAACCACAGCCTAACTACAGGCTTCATTCCAGCAGAGTGGAGAACTGCCATCATCATTTCTTTGCACAAAGGTGGTGCCACTACTGACTCAGGAAACTATCGCCCCATCAGCTTGGCAAGTCTGATCTGTAAAGTCATGGAGCGTATTATTATGGATCTCATAAACAAGGACATGGCAATCTCCAAGCACTCAGCCCCACCCAGTTCAGATTTGTCAGGGGGAGACCTTGCCTACTGAACCTAGTTGACTTCTTTGAGACTGTCTCCAAGGCCTCAGATGAGGGAATGTCAATACATACAGCTTACCTTAACCTGGCCAAGGTCTTTGACACAATCCCCCCACTCGGGCTTCATCAAAAAGCTAACACAACTTGGTATTAATCCCTATCTAGTCAGATGGGTGTCCAACTGGCTCACAGATAGAACCCACATGGTCAAAATAGGTGCTGCCACCTCTGACAGCAGACCTGTCACTAGTGGTGTTCCCCAGGGATCTGTCCTCGGATCCCTACTATTTGCCAACAACTTCTTAGAGGTACAGGCAAAGAAAAAAGGAGGTTATTCCCTCTCTGTACTCCTCCCTTATTAGACATATGAGTGAGTGTAATGCCCTGTTTGGAATGTACCTCTTCAAACACCTGCACAACTGGAAAGGCCACAGAAATACCTCACAAAGAGGATCCATGGCATCCAACACCTATCCTATGTGGACAGGCTTAAATCACTATCACTCTACTTGGTATCATACAGATTGCTCAGAGGTGATCTGTGTATCGCCTACAAGGCTATATCGGACCCTGCCCTACTAGAGATGCTCCATATCCATAAGTCTAACTTCTCACACATTACCCACTCGATAGGCCTAAATCTAATATGCAACATCAACAAAACCTGCTCGAGAGACAGGTTTGTCTCCCAGAGGCTGCCCCATCTCTGGAATAGACTTCCCATACATGTCAAACAGAGTACCTCACTGGCCCTCTTCAAATGCAATCTTGATGAGTGGATGGGAAACCATATATTTGTCCCAGGGGTTCCACCTTTGTCCCTCATTGATGGGCGACAGGTGCTGACTGAGATTTCTTTTCTGGGGATAAATTCTTGGCTAGGCTTGTAATGGCCCCAGGACCTTTAGCCTAGTAACCTCCTATGATCCTATGATAATAACAACTTCAAATATCCTCTTGTTATTTATACTTTCTACAGGCTTTTGAGGGGAGATCTATGCCGGGCATACAGGGCATTGCCAGACCCCACTCTGATGGACCTCCTGCATATCCACAAAACAAACAGTACCAGAATTATCTGTTCTAAGACTTAAACTTTGCCTGTGATATATACAAAGGACTGGCTGGAGAGACAGGCATGTATCCTAGAGACTACCCTGTCTATGGAACAGGCTCCCCATCCATGTGAAGCAGAGTCCTTCCCTAATCCAATTCAAGTGTAACTTGGACAATTGGATGGGAAACCAGAAAATCATCCCTGGTGTGTTACCTATGTCTCTGATGCAAAGAGGTAACCTCTAAATGGTTCATCTACCAGACCCATGCTTACATTTATCAAGGGTATCAAAACTCGTCAGAGATTTGAGATGCATGACTAGGCTTAAAAAGGCGCTTGTAGTCGTTAGCCTAGTAAACACATATGAACCTATGAACCTATGCCATTCTGTAACAAATAATTCAAAATCTAATCAAAAACATTTTGTTTTCTTTTTATACATTTTCTTATACAAATCATAACTTAATCCATAAAGTCCTAGCATACTTGATTTCTTAATAACTTTCCATGTATCATTCATTTCTTTGAAATCTACATTTTTACTATAAAATTATTATCTCGCTCACTTATTTTATTAGTATCCCACCCAATTTTTTATACTCAACACGTTATAGAATTTAGATACATATTTAGTAACACCCTCCAAAAATTCTTTTCATTCAAAATTCTCCTCTCTACTCTCTGATCTAATACATGTCATCCCACCATTATTTTTTTAAATGCATTTCCCAAAGAAAGGATAAACTTCTTCTGCTGCAGCCTTGACAACATCTTTGTCTCTTTCTCTCTCTCTCTCTCCCTATAGATATATATATATATATCAGCAGGTCTTTGTATTTAAAATTTTTGTTATATATATATATATATATATATATATATATATATATATATATATATATATATATATATATATATATATATACATACATACAATTTTGATTCATACTAAATTTTCCTCATTTATTTCTTTTTTCTTTTGCACTCTAGATTTTTATCCTTATCCAATTGTCAAAATGTTGCAATAACTTACTATATCTCATTTATTTATTTTTCCAAAATATCTTTTCCATTCCTAGATATCATTCCTTATTTTTCCTTATACACTATCTACCATTGCTCTATGGAGTCATAAAAATGATCCTCCCGTGACATGTTCATCTCAGTCTTAACACCCGCCTCATCTTCTGTATCACCCATTAATAGTTATCTTATCATTCTTAATATATCCTTTATCAATAAAAAATATTGAGCTTATAGCATAATGATTAGAAAAATAGACTTCAAATCCATTATATTTGTCTTTGGTCAAACCCTCAGAAAAAGTAATACTCTATCTCAGTTTTAAAATGACTTTCAAGCATATGTATAATCACTTCTTTTATCTAACTGCAATTGCCCTTGTTTAATCATCAGTTTACATGTTTTAACATCCCAATTTCCCAGTTACAATTGAAATCTGCTACCATAATTATATTCATTTTTGCTATAAAATAAATCTTAATTTCTTGAAAACTTGTTTCTCTTTTTTAATATGTGTTTGTGCATACAATCATAATAGTTTCCAATGAAATTTCTCATTCCTTACATCGCACATCACATATCTTCCTGGAATAATTACAATAAAATCCAAAATTTTAATACTCTCATTCTTAACAAGAAACAACATTACAGAGCACACGTATTTCCCAAAACACCATCTAACCTCCTTTCCCAATATAATCTCAGTTTGTTGCCTTCTTTCAAGACTTAACCTCCTTATATCCAGGGGAAACAAAAATCCCAAGACTGGTTTGACACCATTTGAGGAAACCTATTTTCCTTTTCTCATTCACCAGACTGCCATTTAAAGAAGTCACTTTAATACTATCCCTTTCATTCTTAACACTCTTCTTCTGTGAAAGCTTTATCTTTCTTTTACGTCCTCTTATAGTAATTGACCATTTCTCAGATTCTTCACTTTCTTCTAACTTTCCATCACCACCAATAGCACTTAATATTTCAAATTAGTTTTGAACATCAATATTCTGTATCAGTCCCCCGAAATATTCTCTTAGTTTATCATTTTATATTACTCTTTGCCAGCACCACAATCATCTACTTCACTTAATAGTTCATCTATAACATTTTCACTAATGTCAACATTTTTAGTTTCATTAACTATCCCACAATTAAACAAAAGATGATCAACAGGACCACACTTTCTACAATTAATTATTAGCGCCATGTCCTGTTCCCCCACACTGATAACATTTTCTCTTATCACATTAATTTGCCAAATGATTATCAAATAGACAGAAACAATATGCTTTGGGTTGAACCCAGTATCATAACATACCTTTTTACCATTTATAGAAATACAATTATGGAAATTACAAATAATGGCCTCTTAACAACCCATTTGCACCTCAATCACCCATATACCAATCCACAAACCTTTTTAATCATTATATTTTTATCCTTGTTTTTGTTTATATATAGTACTCAGGACCTCTTTAATTTCCCCTTCAGCTATCTCAGAGGTTCTAAATTGCACTCATTTTCTTTTAAACAAAATATTATCTCCCTTAACCAAAAATAAAATCCAAGGAGTGGAGAAAGATTTTTTTATCATAAGCAATCAAAAAAAAAATTCAGCTAACTCAAATTTTTCAAAAGTAATTTCACAAAATGTTTCTTGATCAATATGTATAAATGCATGAGCATCTTGATTTGAAACACTCAGTGGAGAAAGACCTTCATCCCATAAAAAAAATATTTGTCAATAATATCTCCTTTTTTAGATTTAGTTTGAATGACTGAACATTGTTCAACAAAAGACATACTCTTTTAACATTTACACTTTCTTTGTTAACTTAGGACATTGCCACAACAGCATGTTTTTCTTATATTAGAACTAACCTTGCACACATTAACTTGCTCAGCATAATTACCCTGGTCCTCTTGTTCAACAAAATCAAACTTTTCAGTTACCGGTAAAGTCACATCATCATTTTGCTAACATGACTAATGCAATAAAATGCCATTCAGTCTCTGACCATGAAACAGGCACCTCATCAGACAGTTCTCCCTTCTCTACTACACGATACAGCATTTTACTATCCAAGCCACCTTCTTGTATGCAAGCAATTTTCAAGTGCAGTAATCCATTTTCTGCAGTATTTGTAAAATCCAGATTATCATATTTCACAGCAGTATTCTCCAGATCAGTACTCAGCTCCTCTCTGCAAGAATCTCTACATGCTCCTCGATCTCTCTTTCCTCTCTGCCATGCCCTCTGGTCTAGTAGTGGCCCTCTGGCAAAAACACCAACCAGAAAATAGGAGGGGAAGTTTTCTCATGCTCTGGACAAATTTCCTGTAGTAGTAGTATAAATACTACCTTGGGTCTCCACTTAAAAGGGACCACTAGCATAGTGGGACTAACCCAGTCAGGAAAGGATAACTAAACTAAGTAAATGAGTGAGTTAATACCATCCCTAAGTGAGTAGATGGTGCTTATTGACGTACCCTCACTGAAATCTCTGTGGAGTAAGAATGGACCACTACCTCTGATCTGAATGTGACATATTTGTTTCTATTTTTATTTTTATTTATTTATGCATGCATGCATGCATGCATGTATACATGTGGCTGCTCATTTTGGAACCAGGGTTTTGTAGTGATATCCCCTACATGAGGTGTCCCAAACTGCAAAAACAAAAATACCACGAAGAGGCAAGATAACAAACTTTAGCGTACGTTAGTTTATTGTCCGCTTTCATCCGTAGACTTCATCAGAATAAAACAACCATCAATGATCAAAATATATATAGCAACATCAATCAAGAGTTAATTGAACAATTAAACTGCTTAATTAAACTATTAAAGATACAAGCTCAAATAAAAAGGGAACTGAAATCAACTAATTTATTCACAGACAGTTCCCTGTACTTTAAAAAACATTTAACGTTTATGGTGTCATTAAGACCAGGATGAACATCAGAGTTAAGTCTAATTTGCCAAAGGGTCTCACGCTGTTCGAGGTGGTTTTTAAAATCACCTCCCTTTAAATCAGAGTGGACAACCTCTAAAACAGAGAACAAAAACTTTTTGAATGTAGGGCAAATAGCTGAATGCTTGAATAAAGCATTATTTTCATCTTTATGTTTAATGGCGTAAAGGTGCTCTCTGATGCGCGTTTTTAAACATCTACTGGTCATACCGACATAAAATGATGGACAGCTACAACAAATACTAATATACACCACGCCTTTCGTATTACAATTTACAAAACTAGGCACACTAATAATTTTTTCACAAGTGTTAAGACTAATATATGGACCCTCATGAATGTACCTACACATACTGCACTGATGACAGCAATGCATACCTCTCCTATCAGAAATGGTTTTAACAAATGGGTGGTCACTAAACTCCAAAGCTTTCTTGATACTAAAACCATTCTTAGAAACAAAGGATGGTTTGTTACCTAACACTTGGAACAAATCCAAGTTACCCCTAATAATCCTCCAGTTTTTTCTCACTATTTGTTGAATGCGTTGACTGTCAACAGTCATATCCAAAGCACAAACTAATTTATGTTCAACATTGTTGATATGAGGTGAATCAAAACTAAAATTCTCATAAGTAGTGTAATTCAACAATGCTTTATACTCAACTGAACGTTTGCTTGTGATATCCATACTAATTTTTATTAAATCACACTTAGGATATCCTCTATTAACAAACAAATTAATAATAAACTCAAACTCACTTATTAAATCACAATCTTTAGAAGTCAAGCGACTAGCCCTGATGAACTGTCCTCGCGGAATGTTCTTAACAATATGCCTGGGGTGATTACTGGTGTAATGTAAGTAACTGTTGGTAAAGGTATCCTTACGATAAATCCTACTGTGAAACCTGTTATCATCTGTGTCCCACCAAAGAAGCACATCCAAAAAATTAACCTTTAGTCCTGCACAACTTAAGGTAAATTTCAAATAACTAGACAAAGTATTAATTTCCATAAGAAAGTTATTCACTGTACTAAAATCTCCCTCAATAATGAATAATAAATCGTCGACAAAACGACAAAAAAAAGAAATATTGAATTTCTTTCGTAACAAGGGCAAATGTTGATGCTCCCACCAAGCCATGACCAAATTGGCATAGGTGGGAGCAGAGCCCATAGCCACTCCTCTTTTTTGTTTGTAAAAAGTCTTATCGAAAAGAAAAAAATTGTTATCTAAAATAATATCCAGGAACCCACAAATAGTAGAAATGGCATTCCTACTAAGCCCACAGTTTTTCTTAGCTAAAAAACACCGGACTGCTTCAACTCCCTCACAATGAGGTATACAGGTATATAAAGATACCACATTAATGGTAAACATAATGAACCTGTTAGCATCAAAAAATTCATTCCGAGCATATACACTAAATTTCTCCAAAAAATGCCAAGAATCTCTAATATAAGAATCTTCGTTGACCAAGCATGGCCCTAAAACAGCATCGATAACGAGGGAAATACCCTCGGTAACCGAATGCGGCGATGAAACAATTGGCCTGAATGGAGGATCAGTTAAAGACTTGTGGGTCTTTGGAATTCCAAAGATGACACCTATTCTAGGCTCCTGTACAGTACAAAAATCATAAACGTCATAACCAATATAACCTGACATAAGTGCATCATATAAAAATGAATGTATCAAACGTTGTTTATACAAGATTTGGTGAAGACTGATGCATTCATATTCATCAGTATTACTTAAAATGTCCAACATTTTACTTTTATAAAGATCTTGTTCTAAGATGACAATGTTACCACCCTTGTCACTTTTCATAAACCTCAAATTAGCTGTCATAGACCTTAGTTTACGAAGGGCAGCCCTCTCATCATTGTTTAAATTAAAATAAATGTTTGATTTGCCTTTTAACATCTGTTTAATGTCTTCAATACATAATTCCTCAAACACCTTAATGGTGTGTTGTAACTGAGGAGAAAAACTGGAAGGCTTAATTAAACTCTTGTTTGTAATAGGAATATCATTCATCAAATAAAATATATTCAATTTGCGTGTGTACATTTTAATATCGACTATAGTTTTGCTAAAATCAGCCCTTACACTGGGTACAAAATTTAAACCATATTTAAGGATATTTGACTCAATTTCAGAAAGCTCATAATTATTTAAGTTAATAATGCAAAACTTGTCTTTCATATTGTCTATGTTTCGTCGCCCGATGAATTCGAGGCCAAAAAAGTGCGACTTCTGGTGAGAACGGTTTGCTTGCTGTTCTGACCTTTTTTGTTGAAAAAAGAACTACTTGAAACAGTTTTAGAATTAACGTCAGCTTTCTTTTTTACGTTGGCTACCATATCGTTGCCAACATCAACTGCAGTAAAATTTTCACCTTCTCGTGCATTATCAAAAGTTTCTACAGCATCAAAATTATGAGTGACAGGCAAACAGTCATTGTTATCAGAAACTGAAGCACAAAAATTCTGCCGACCAGTGGAAGTGTTGTTACCCGAAATAAAACCACCAGCCGAATTAGATTTAGAGACAACACTACTAAAAGTCTTCCTGTTATCACTGTCCAATTGATACTGTTGATACCCTTTGTTACTGTTACCACGAAAATTATTGGTGTTATAACCTTTATTCAAAAAGTTATCGTAAGCAGTTTTGTTTTGATAGGCGTTGATATCCCGCCCAAGTTTAGATTGCTTTCTTCCTATAATCTCGACAGAGTGCTGTTCTAGTTCTTCCCATATAGAACCTAAAAACTCATTAGAAATATCATCCGAAATCATGCTTTTTAAGCTAATTTCGACATTGATAATTTCTTCTTTTAACGCACTCATTTTAGTCGTATTATGGTCAACAAGTAGTTGCAACAACCGTAAGCCAGCATCATTAAAGAAAGCAATTAAATCATTAAACAGTGGATCTTGCGCATAAACGCCATTAGGGCATTTAAAAAATCTGAGCCCCTTGGGGACTATGCTTAATTCAATGCAACGTAAAAAATAACTGTTCTCTAAATCCAGAGAACGGTAACGTTTCAAAAGTCTTACCAGCTGGTCGCGTTTCTTATTCAAGTCAACGCTGCTCACGTTCTTGTGGTAACCCCCTAAGGAACTAAAAGGGTTATCAGAATTCTCAAACAGCTGTTTGACTGATTTACAAAATCCCCCGTTGTTGTTGGAATTACAACGCCCAGTACGTTGTTTAACTGGCCGCTTTTGTTTAACATCATCCGAATTCTCAACGTTAATGATGGTATCCATCTCATCATAGATCTCAATGGGACTGGAGGCATTCGCCGCATTACGTCCTTCATGTAACGGGACATCACGTGTACTGTCGACATCACGCTCAGTCGCTCTAGTAACTAAGAACTTCAAAGAGTTTTGTATGTCAGTCAAAGCGTTCACCAGCAAATTGCTGAGGTTAAAAGCACTGGTCCCTTCTGTAGTTGGTGTGGAATGAATCGATAAACCAAGCAATGGATCTTCAGGCACCTCAGCCATGGTATAAGGCAAAACAGGAACTCAAACCAAAAAATAAGCGCAGAAAAAAACAAAAACAAAAATACCACGAAGAGGCAAGATAACAAACTTTAGCGTACGTTAGTTTATTGTCCGCTTTCATCCGTAGACTTCATCAGAATAAAACAACCATCAATGATCAAAATATATATAGCAACATCAATGATTGGATTCCAGTAATGGAAACCTCTGACATAATGTAACGCAATAATTTCTCATTTTCTGTTTAATAGCATATCCAGGGTGAGGAGTATGGCTTTGCCCAGGGATTCCAGCAGCAGATCCTTCAACCTGCATTTGCATTTAGTGAAAAGTCTGCCATACCCATCCACTGAGTTAACATCTACTGTCACTCAGCCCAGTGCCTCTCCTTCTGGTCGTTGTTCCCACATCATCCTATAAAAAGGGGGCCATTACTCTGGAGGGCATCCAGAACATAATACATTTTTGAGCAATAAAATTCAGCAGTACTTCAACAGTTCACTAAATAATTGTTCCTTCTGGCTTTCCATACTAAAACCAAGTCTCCTTGTGTGCATCTATGACTCACAAAGTACACATGTAGGGCCTTCCTTTGCTGTATGTATAACAGATTTTTCTTATAATCTGTTGATCTAGTAACCCACTATGTATGTTTTCCTTTTTTTTAAATATCTTTGTAAGAAAGGTAGAACAGATAAGTGAACCAAACTGGGTGATAGGCCTAATCATTGCCTTATATATATTTAGTAGCATGTCAGCTCTTCATGATCTGAAAGTCCTAAATATCATACCCCGTATTTTTATTTATTTTATAGCTGTTAGCACCATGTAAAAAGAAGTCAAGGTTAGAGTCCCAGAAGAAGCTTAGTACTTTTCCCATGTTTACTCTCTAAGCAGAAGTTATGGAACTTTTTTCTTCCCCATAGGAAAAGCTTTAAATTTATATTAAAAGCAAGTTTGTTGTGCAATGTCTGACTGTTTTTCATGCATGCAAGCCATGTACCAACTGTAGCAGCTAATATAAAATTAATAGCATATTTTGCATTCATACAACTAGACATTAGTAGACTGTTTTGGGTATAAAAAATTATACATCAGTTTTGATCTGTCGTTGATTTTTGCGAGTTTGGCACTAATACAAATAATGGTTCTATTTAGCTCAGTTTGTTATTTTTAACAGATTTATTGAATTATCACTTAAGACACTAGCAATCATGTGTTTAAATAAAATAAGACAACCCATACATATTCTCACTTGGAAACTTCAAATATTATTTTGTATTACATAAATTGATCAATTCCTGTCTTCCCTTAAACCTAACGCCTCCTGCAAAACATTATTTTGCATGTATTGTTCCGACAATTTTCATTTTTTTCCAACGTAATTTGCTCCCTCTAACCCTTTTCTAAAAATCCCACTTCCAGTTCTTTTATCTCTGTTAGAATAATCAATACTTCAAATACCATTGGTTTATACATTGATTTCCATTTTCTAGTAACTGCTTTTTTGACAGCCACCAGAATTAAACTTAATAAGGTTTTACTATGTCCAGGCATTCACATCCTGTATCCCAGCTCAAAAAATCATTTCCTTAGTTACACCCACTTGCACACCCAATATTTCTCAAAATAATGCTTTTTGAATTATTTTTCCTTTATCATTTTTGTCTGTCAGCTATTAAGCCTCCCATCCCCTGTACTGCATATCCTCAGCAGAGGGCTGAGAAATGCCCCACGTTGCCATCAGCCAAGCAGCTATAGAGGAGGTTTATGCCCTTGCCAGGATGCTACCAATCAGGGCATATATGTTAAGGCTCTAAACCTGCTCCTAGTCACTGACATGAAAACCCATGTCATTGAGGGTCATCCTGTGCCCTCCTTATACTTATACTTGTGTGTGTTTCCACCCCCAGGCAGTAAGGACTACAGCATCACTGGTCTGAGATCACTAAGCCCACAAATCCTGGACATTTCAGTGCCATTATAGTATCTGTGTCTATGGTGGTGATTGGCTAACTGGAACCATAGAAGCAGATGCTTCCATGGCAGTAGACTTGATATTTCTACAGAGTTCTACCTGTTAAAATTTGATGCCTTTGACTCTGGCTCATTCTCAATGTCCTCAATGTGCTCTGTAATGCTGTCAATTGTTCCTGTGTTGACACCCAGAGGTTTTGGGGATTATTTGATTGTTTGAACATTCAGTCAGCTACTTCCTGTATTTGAAAGGCTCACAAATCTGATAGATTAGAGACACAGAGAGCGAGAGAGACAATTAAATTAAGAAGTTCAAAGTAAGTGCAAGTTGTAATACTTTGCAGTTTATTTTCCCATTTCATCAAGGTGACTTTTGTCTGTTTTATATACTATTAGTCTCTCCTTGTATTAACTATGTATCTTTCCCCTGATTGTTTTGTGTCTAACATTATATTGATCACTGTTGCAGTAGCCTTGACTCTGTGGGTTATATTCTGCCAAGGATATAACAGACAGACATCTTTCAAGGCTTCAAGACACCTTCTACACACCCAAACTGATAGTCATCTTCAGCTGATCTGACTGAAAGAAAAGTTTGTGGATAAAACCCTTCAGAGATTTACTGCTGCCTAAGAGTATGCTCATCTGAAGCTTTCAAGGATTGACGGTTGGATTGTGCTGTTGCTTTGCTGGGCAGATAAGTTCCCTTTGGGGAAAAACTTCCATTTAATATTTTTGTTTATTACTGATACTTTCCTCTTTGGGAAAGTTTTTTTTAAAAAGTAGAAGATTGTGTTTTAATGGACTGCCAAACATACTTTTAAACAGGAGCTCTATTTTTCCTTTTAAGTTTAAATGTTTAAAGTAACTGAAAAACATTTTTCTGTGGAAAAATTGTGTTTAACTTTGTGGAGCTGGCAAAGTGTTTTAAAGTGCTTTTTACTGTGTTTGTGAAAAAGTGACTTTTAAAAGACTGTTTACAAGCATTTGCTGCTTGTTTTCTCAAGCAAATAGGCACCATTTTTGGCTTGACCATGGAATAGACTTTCATTCCCATGGTTGGTTCTTCTTCCAGCCACAAAAAGAACTTCACATGAAAAGGATACAGTGGTATTTGAAGTCTCTTTGTTTCCAGCAACACTACCCCCTGTCTTTTCAGATCTCAGTGCTGGGGTTTGTCTGAAGGCAAACCACTTGGTGGAGATAACAGATACCCCTAAATTCAGGTCTCCCCTTCTCCCTCCCTGTTCCAAAGTAGTAAGTCAGTCACCACAGATGCTGAGGACTTTGACTGGGGAGCAGTTTCAGGAGGGATAAAAAGTGTAAGGTATGTGAGACACCAAAGGCAGATGTAAAAACATAAATATAAAAGAGACACTTGCCCTGATCAAGGCACTGAACTCTCTGAATCATCTTTGGTCCATGGGAACTCTTCAGGTTGTTACAGACAATTCTAGAGTACTATGGTACATCAATATGCAAGGGGGAACCAGGTCATGCCTCCTCTGTGGATTAGCCATGCTAGCTTGGTATATAGCTTCAAAGCACAATCTCTCTCTACAAGCAACCTACATTCTGTCAGAACAAAACTGTTTGGCAGACAAGCTGAGCAGGACCAGATCAGACCCTCATGAATGGAAACTAGGTCAGGGAGTCTTATAAGCTTTGATTAATCTATGGGGAATTCATCTAGCAGACCCTTTTGCCTCCTGTTGGAACAATCATCTGACAAGATTCTGCTTCAGGACTCCATGAAAGAAAGAAAACATATGCCTTTTCTTGTTCTTGGACAGGAATATTTCTGTATGCTTTCTTACCCTTTCCAATAATATCCAGAGTACTTCTGAAGATTCAAAATGAATCCTCCAACATCATTGTGTCGACTCCCTTCCGGACCAGGCAACTGTGGTTCTCCCTACTTTTGGAAATGGCCAGGGGCAATTACCATACACTTCCTCACAGACTGGATCTACGTACACTAGAACAGGGGTGTTTGATACACCCCAACACCAATCAACCTCAACGGACTGCTTAGTTATAGGGTCTTAATTCCTTTTAACCACCTGTTTACTGAGGATATGCAGCAGGTACTAATGGAGGCAAGAAATCCTGCTACTAGAAAAACATATATTAGCAAATAGAAAAGGTTTTCTAGTTGGTGCCAACAACAACATAACTTGCATCCATTCAGTTTTAGTTGTTCTCTGGTTTTACAATATTTTGTGAGTTACTAGCCTTTTGCCTTTCTTACTCTGTCAAGGTTCATTTATCAGCTATCTCAGTATGTCTGTCCATGGATCCTCCTCTTTCAATGAATTGTCATGTCAAAATGTTTTTGAAAGGGGTTTTGCATAAAAGACCTCCAAGAAAACAGGTGACCCCTCTTTAGGATCTTAATTTTGTGTTAGTGAAGCTAACACTTAGCCTAGTAACATTCTATGATCCTATGATCCTAATGGCCCAGGCCCTTACAAGCCTAGTCAAGTTCAATCTGTGTTCCCAAGGGTGTCTGGTTCAAGCAAACACTAAAAGCAGTACTTATTGCCCCTGTCCAAGAGGGACATAGGTGGAACCCCAGGAGTGAATTCCAGTTACCCATCCAATTGTCCAAATTGCACTTAAATAGGGATAATGAGGGGCTTTGTTTAACATGAATAGGAAGCTTGTTCCAAAGGTGGGGCAACCTCTGTGAGACAAATCTGTCTCTCCAGCAAGTTCTGTTGATGTCACATACCAGGTTAAGGTCCTTTGAGTGAGTGACCCGTGTGCCATTTATCTTATGAATGTGCAGTATTTTCATTAAAGCTTGGTCACAGATTGCTGTATATACATGACATGGGCCACAACTGAGCAGTCTGTATGACACAGTGTAATGTGACATTCATTTCACTCTGTCCGCATAACACAAATCTTGAAGACCCTGAATTGTCTTTGTAAGGAACATTTGTGGTCTCTCCAATTGCTGCAAGTGTTTGGAAAGGAACATACCAAAGGGAGCATTATACTCTATTACTTGCCTGATGATGGAAGAGTATGGCGGGGGGGGGGGGTTATAACCTCTTTTATTTCTGGAGGCAATGCCCTTACTTATGAGATGAGTAATATAAAATGCCCTTCTTACCAATGTGGAGACATGGTGATTGACGTTAAGGTTGCTGTCCACCTGTGTGCCCAGATCTCTCACCACTAACTGTGTACTTAGGGTATTGCTATTGATGTGGTAGTTTACAGGAACATCACCCTTGCTGAAGAGGATGGTAATGCATGTTTTTGTGTTAAGTTTAAGACCATCCCCGGGATTCATGAAGCTCGGCGCAAGGCCGGCGTTAGGCTTGCACTGACTGTGCGGTGTGTAGATGGCGCAGTAGTGCTATATGCATATTAATGAAGACATGTTGCCACCACAGCCATGTGCATAGGAAATGAGCGCAAGTGCATGGGGCGTGTCGAAGTGCCGCAGGGAGGCGTGGAAATGTTGTCTGTTGATGTGCAACCTAAAATGCTTGGATATTACAATCTGCCTGCAATAGTAATCATACCTGTCAATGTCCGTGGATACTGAAATGTATGCAAAGCATGCAAGACAGTTTTTGTGAACACAAAATTAAGAAGCAAACACAAATTGACGTTAGCGAATATAGAGTCTCCATTCCTCGAACAAATGACATTTAAAACCATGTGCCCCTATTCTAACGCAGTGTAGATAGTTATACCAAGTGGAAGTAAAATGCATCATGTTAGCGTGCCGCCAATAGCTACGTCTAGCCCAATGGTCAGGGTTACCACCTGTCCCACATTGTGAGGGATAATACACAGTTGGGCAGTTGTGTCCATACCAAAACCATTATAAATGTAAAATATCCTGCGACCGTATGACATAATTATGTCCCACATCACATGTAATAGTCACATACAATAGTTATTTCCGTATGTAACATACCACATGTTACAAGAAATAGAATAAGCAAGTAAACAAAACAGAAGGAGCATATAAACTGCTACAACAATAAGCTAACATGTAGGCATAAAACAAAAGTATTATCCGTAGTACTGACCGTGGGTATGTGTTGTCCTGTAGAATCTGATTTGTGTCCGGAATATATCCCATCCTGGCCATATGAAAAGGTGGCAACCCTACCAATGGTCAGAGCATTCAGCCAAAATCCACCCATATGCGGTCCAAGCCGTTCTTGTCAGGATGTGTCAAAGTTGAACGGGTATTACCCGGGTGTAGCTACCATGTCATGAAAGATAAGTATTTGCGTGTACCTATGTGCGTGATGTACAGCATGTGGAAAGTGAAAAATGCCAGGGTAGTCCTCACAACCATACAGGTACCTGACATATGTAGTGTATGCAATGTGTTCCGATGACTGTGCCATGGGCCATCAACCAAAGAAGGGATGGATGGAGTGAGAGGAATATGTGTGTGGGGGGGATGGGTAATGGTATAATTCACAAAGGCGAGACTGTGTTGGATGCACAATAGGTGAACTGGAGGTGTATGAGAGAGCAGCAGGTGAATCAGAAAGAAACACAA
>NC_056741.1:1842312040-1842412040 GCF_019279795.1 Protopterus annectens
ACCACTCCCACCTGCTGGAATGTGCCTTACCCACTCCGTATCCAAAGGCGTCATTCTGGCCGCAAACATAGAACCGTCCTTTGCACGTGTTGGTAGCAATACCCTGCGCACACAGCTCATGTGAATTACCAATACACCATGGTATATATACAGACAATAGACAGTACCACACACATACCATACAGCACAGTCATCCAACAGTATAGCAATGTACTGGCAGATATGTCCGGATCACTGGTGTTTGCAGACCTGGCCGTCCTGTGCTTCAGTGTGTGAGCATGCCCAGTATGGTCAACTGGATCGCATGTGTCACATGTCCAGATAGTCAGTACTGTGGTGCCGACCCCTGCATTATACACCAACAGGTGGCATGCTGTGTCTGCAGGGTAGCTAATGGTCATGTGGCATTGACTGTTGCTACATTTCTGCATCGCGTGAGGGGACATCCAACTGTATCCACAGTCCTACACAGCACCGGGGCTGGCACACATGACTCTCACATGTGTACGTTGGAAGGGGGGCACAGCTGACAGTTGTACACATTTGCTACTACTGTACTGGTATGCCAGGTACTCCATTTCAGTGTGTGGACCTATCTAAATTGCTGGCTGGAGGCATACCAGTGTACGTCAGTTCCTAGCTTTAATTACCAGCATAGTGGTTTCAGACGTCCTAGCCTTCACAACCTACATCCAACTGCCTGGCCTGCTGTAGTCTGTGTGTGTGTGGGGGTTGGGGTCATCCATTGGGCATATCCAGAGGCCATTGTATAGCATTTGTCTGTATTGGTCTACACCTGTCCAGCTGTATGAGACTTATGTGGGCTGTATGGATACACATGATGTTCAGCCCATAACCTGCAGTGGGTTAGGACACCCTGTGTACTACTGGCTACTATTGTGACCCTGGTATGTGCTACAGATGTCATGGTGCCACTATGGATGTGTACTGTCTGTTGCCCTAACAGTCGGCCACCAAATTCCCTTGTATGCTCACATCCATACCAAAGCTACAGGTAAATACACATTCTAATACAACTGCCAATTGGTAGGTCGATTGACTTACCTTGGGGGTGTTCCAGACCTGAGGATGGTGCTGGAGGGCTGCCTATGTCAGATGCACACAGTGCACTTCCTATACATGGCTGAGCACAGGTAGTGTCATGTTTGGCATCCATTGTACTGTCTGTGCGAGTCAGAGAGGGTGAAATTCCCTGGGTACCTACTGTGTTAGTGCATATGCCATGTGTTGCCTCTTTGCCAAGGGCAGGTCATACTTTGCATGCCTCCTTTCGCCTACTGGGTCCAGCTCAGGTAGTTCCTCCTCCAAGTCACACTGTGCCTGTACAGGCCTTGGCATTGGTGGGGGGCTGTGTGGCCCTGCCCCATGCTGTTCCTGCTGCAACTGTTACCACAGGATCAGATTGTGTAGCATAGCACATACCATAACAATTTGGGTGCATGTAGCTGGTGAATACTGCAAGGCTCCACCGGATGTGTCCAGACACCAGAACTGTGACCTGAGCATCCCAAACACATGCTCAATTATATGTCTTGCCTGTGCGTGTGCCTCATTATGGTGTAGTTGTTCAGGTGTGTGTGCATTGCTGATGGGTGTCATCAGCCACGACTCCAGTGGTTACCCAGCATCTCCCACTAGGAGACTGTAGGGGATGTCCATATTGGCAAAGGTGTGGTACAGCTGCGTCAGATGCCATATATCAGAATCTTCATAGCTTCCAGGGCAGACAGCACACACATATTCAATTTAATGCCCAGGCCATCACATACAGCCTAGCTGTTGGAGGGTATGTCCCTGCTGTTAATGTAGGCCCTACCCTGCTCACCGGATGGTGCTTTGATGCATACGTGCATGTAGGCTATAGCACCCAGTACCCCAGGGTAGTCTTTCATTTGGTGGAAGAGACGCATATTGCTGGTCAACAAATCACGTGTGTTGAGGACATGTGCATGCTCACTGGCATGTGGTGACATGGCGTCTGTGAACTGGTGCAATACTCTAAATGCAGATGCCTGTGAGATCCCCATGATATCCCCAGTTGTGCTTTGGGAGGTACCTGTGGCTAGTATACCTAGGCCAACACATACCTTGGTATCCACTGGGATGGGTTTCCCTCGGCCTGTTCGATGTGTCAGGTGTGGCTGGCACAGCTCAACAAGCTGCTGTAGGAGGTCTCTGTCCACCCCATAGTGCTCCACTATCTCCAGCTCATGTAACCCCTGGTAGGTTACCCTGGGTCTGTAAAGTCTTATGTCACCTCACTAAGGGTTGTTCGGCAGCATTCACATCCTCTCCACCCTCAGCCTCCTGCACATGTTGGTCTATGTTGCCTGCAGGAGCCCTTCTCATTTGGTTGGATTGTGTCAAGAAATGTCTCGGCATGTATACATCGGTGGTGTAGAGTGTGGAAGAAACCTGTGTGTATGGTGCTTGCTCAATTTACCGTAGTGTTCTGGGTTGGGCTGGCCATGTAATCTGCTGATTGTGCTGATTATCACCTGTTTGTGCAGCCTGTTCACCTTGACTACTCCACTACTGCTGTTATCCCTCCCAATTTCACCAGGCAGGTATAGACACACCTCTAGCTTAGGAGTGCTAAGGCAGGAGCAATCCTGAGGCACAGGTCTCCAATGTACGTACAGTATGCCTGACCCCCCCCCCATGCTTTCACCTATATTCGAGTCCTGCACCCGGCTATCTATACACATACACTCTTGGGATCTGCATCACACCCTGGGGATAAACGGGATTCACTATTGTCAACCTCATTTGCATAGTATTGTCTTCTAATGCATAGTTATATGACCCATACTGATCCTCCAAATTAATAACCACTGCTTACTGTCGCTCAGCTCCGTACACAACTGGTTAAAGGTGCCTTACTATCACCGTATTCAATGTCCCTTGTTCTTCCCAGAAACAAAATAACCGGTCTTTACACGACTAGAACCCGGGACCCTGCACACCACAGACGATGTGCTTTACCACTAAGCCATGGCAGATATACATACATCTGAGGTGATCACATACAGATCATCCAGCACAAACATTCAATAGTGCTAATGTCCACATATATATATATATATATATATATATATCTATCTATGTCTATCTATCTATATATATATATATATATATATATATATATATATATATATATATATATATACACACACACACACACACACACACACACACACACACACACACACACACATATACATATACACACACATACGTAGATATTGCATTTATATCACAACAGCGGACCACATGACACCAAAGCATTAGACAAGAATGAAAAGGAAACCACATGTGCCACCTGCATTATGTAGTGGTGTTACTATCAAGGCAAGTGTGTTTCATTGCGTCACATGGGTCAGGCTGTAGTAAGGGTAAGAGTAGGGCTGCTGACATTTACTCACCAGACCTATTGGCGAATGTATGTGTATGTGTTGACAACCCAGTGTCTTGGGTGATTATGACATTTGTGGACACTATATAGGAAAGCAACAAAACACACTCAACACATCCTGAAGCTAGCCACCCACAGATACCAACACATAGGATATGACTACCAAACACACACACCTGTCATGCCTTGGAATCGAACACCTACCTGTCTATTCTATCACACTACAGCATTACATAGTTAGAGAACGCAACAAAGATTACTGGATCACAGCACTCCCTGAGGCATACTTCTAGGTGGGTGACATCATCAGCAAAGGCAAAGACGCCGACAGGGATTGTATGGAGAGTGAGCAGTCTAAAAGCATTACTCTGTCCCCAATTAGCTGGAAAGACACACACAAGGCAGGGTGGGGATTAGAACACAGACCTAACTATCTTATCCCACTACAGCATTATGCAGTTACAGAATGCACTACCGAGATTACTGGATCACAGCACTCCCAGAGGCATACTTCTAGGTGGGTGACATCATCAGCAAAGGCAAAGACGCCGATAATGATTGTATGGAGAGTGAGCAGTCTAAAAGCATTACTCTGTCCCCAGGCAGCTGGAAAAACACACACACACACTCAGCAGGGCTGGGATGAGAACATGGACCTAACTACCTTATCACAATACAACATTACACAGTTACAGAATGCACTACCGAGATTACTGGATCACAGCACTCCCAGAGGCATATTTCTAGGTGGGTGACATCATCAGCAAAGGCAAAGACGCCGATAGGGATTGAATGGAGAGTGAGCAGTCTAAAAGCATTACTCTGTCCCCAGGCAACTGGAAACACACACACACTTGGCAGGGCTGGGATTAGAACATAGACCTAACTACTTTATCATACTACAGCATTACGCAGTTACAGAACGCGCTACCCAGATTAGTGAATCACGGTACTCCCAGAGGCATACTTCTAGGTGGGTGACATCATCAGCAAAGACGCCAATAGGGATTGTATGGAGAGTGAGCAGTCTAAAAGCATTACTCTGTCCCCAGGCAGCTGGAAATACACACACACACAGCAGGACTGGGATTAGAACATAGAACTAATTACCTTATCACAATACAGCATTACACAGTTACAGAATGCGCTACCGAGATTACTGGATCACAGTGCTCCCAGAGGCATACTTCTAGGTGGGTGACATCATCAGCAAAGGCAAAGATGCCAATAGGGATTGAATGGAGACTGAGCAGTCTAAAAGCATTACTCTGTCCCCAGGTAGCTGGAAACACACACACACACTTAGCAGGGCTGGGATTAGAACATAGACCTAACTACAGTATCACACTACAGCATTACGCAGTTACAGACCACGCTACGGAGATTACTGGATCACAGCATTCCCAGAGGCATACTTCTAGGTGGGTGACATCATCAGCAAAGGCAAAGCCACCGATAGGGATTGTATGGAGAGTGAGCAGTCTAAAAGCATATTACTGTCCCAAGGCAGATGGAGACAAACACATGGCAGTGGTGTGAGCAGGACAACTGCCTATCTACGGAGCACTATTACAACACTACATAGACAGTACACCTTTCAAGGCAGTCAATATGACCTTCTAGGAACGCAGACATCGACATGGATGCTGGCAGTTACGGTGTATATACCTGTGAACCAGTGTGTTCAATGTAGGAATCCATCCTAAAGTGGGGTATGGCCATCTGTTGCCTGGATGACCACTTTCGCTTACAGGATTACAATGGTCATGCCCATACACAGAGGCACATAACCGACACAAGGTGTCACTGGGCATGCTCACACACTTAGTAGCACATGTCCGTTTGGAATGCACTATGTGTCCATCTACATAACGGCATACTGGGCATGCTCACACAGTAGCGAAGGGCAGTCTTGTATGCACACAGATTCTAAACACGGAAGCACACAGTGTGTCGATAGTCATCATTGTTAGCATGAATGCTGCACTACATATGTCTGACACTGGTCTTCTACACAATGTCTGCTGCTGTCCATCGCCTTAGCTGTACCAATTTAAACCTGGCACACTAATACCACCCGTGGTGATGTCCTGGCATGAGTGGCTACTTCGCACATATAGTACCATACATAGACGAAGAACCTGAGACCAGGTAAACACCCTGACACCTACAGGACAACTGCATTGTATGTGTATGCTAAACAGTGCTAGATATGTAGCATTCATAATCATAGCTGCCAATATAGATCCAACAATGGGGAATACTGACATCTGTGCAGTGAGGAACACCTGGCATAAGGCTCAGTTGTGCACAATAGCACTACCACCGTATACCTCAGATACAGACATGTGGACCATAAGACCGTTATGGACCGCTCCAGGTGTTAGTGTCCCCCCATACATGAAGGCCACTCACATGTACTGACCAGTATACTCTCAAAAGCCGTCACAGATGTGTCAGGTGCAGATCACAGTGGTAAATGTTGCATTCTAGTATGTAGCCCTCAGACATCACCATGTCCTTGAACCAGCAACACACATCCATACATTAGTACAACACCATGTTACTCACGACCAGTGGACTGTACCTAGCTCTACAGCAACTGTGCAGACTACCCATGTACTGACAGGGTTCCATCATGTGTTATGCAATGCACTGATACCACTATTCATAACCAGGTCGGCTGTACACATAACAGGGGCCCTGGGTCTTATACAGCTGTAACAGGTAACTGTTGCTGTACACCAGACAACACACTCATGTTTGGATATGACATACATGTAACTGTCATGGATATGTACATGCCCCCCACACACACACACACACACACACACACACACACACACACACACACACACACAACACATATGTGTACATAGCATAGCTTTTGCTGTCCTTCGTGCAGACACGTGGCTACAGCGATTACACGCATGCACATGGAAGGTAGGTCCATGGCTGTTGAATACTAACAGTACATAAGGTAGCAATATTGACTGAGTTAACATTCTCTCTGTACTGGTTACCCATGACAACTATCATATCATACAACAGTCCACGTGTCATGTATGTCATCACACATGTCCACCAATTGCAGTGCATACAAACATGGCTACATGACAGGAATGTAGGACCTATACACGTGTACATGTAGTGGTGTGCATTCAGCTACCATGCATGTGCAGTAGCTGATGTTTGCAGTAAATCTGTGTCTTACTACAACATGCAGTTGCAATGCAGCCCCATCATTGACACCTGTATATGGTGAAATACTGACAGTATGGTAAGATGTACATCAGGTATGGATGGATGTGTGTACATAAAGTGGTGGGCCACCTTTGCAGATGGATGTTTACTGAAGACATCTCACAGGTGTGTCACAAGCCATCCTACCATAACATGTGCAAACAGTAAGCTATGTTTCTTTTAATTGAAGGTGAAGACATACAACCTACACAGTGGCCAGGGTGCCATTGACTGTAAATCACTTGACACCTGTAACAATTAAGTCCTCCTGTGTGCATATAGCAGCACAATTGCTGAAGGTAGCGTCAGTACACATTGTAATGCGGGCAATACTGCTGCATGTCTGTCAGACGTATCATAAGATAGCAGGTGTTTGATTCACAGTACTGCCATGTGTGTTTGCTTGTGTGACCATATATGCCATGTATGGTGGGGAATACATCCCAATTGTTACACATCCCTGTACACTGTTGTAGAGATCTGTACATACTGCAGTGTAGAAAGCAAGACATAGGCAGGGGTGGTGTGTGTATCACACACATGTTAGCTATCTGTATGTGCATGACATTTGTGGACTCTAGTGTGTGTGTGTGTGTGTGTATGTATGTATGTATGGCTGTCTGGTGCATGGAGTGAGGATGTATGCTACCATTGAGAACAGGTAGGGCCCCTAACCCCTCAAGGTGATGCAATCTACTACCCTGTTGATGCTGTCAGTCTTAGGCATTACTGACTATCTGTACATGTTCATTCTCTGTGTCGCATCATGTGGGTGCACAGCACTGTAATGGTGATTACCACATAGGCAGGGGTCCTCATCTCAACACTATCAAGTGTGTGTTATAGTGTCGTTGACCCCGTGAGTGTGGGCGTATTACTGTGTGTGTCTGTGTATTTCTGTGTGTGTTCTCATCCTGTAATGTGAAAGTGTATTACTGCTACACAGTGAGGCCTCATGCTATCAATTGGCCTTTACCCTTGACATCAGTTAGACCGCTGTGTAAACCCCTCGCACCATGTAACTGTACCTGTGATTCACCCGGTATGGATGTCACGTCTCTAGCCACTGTAGCCTAGTACACAGCTCACATGCTCCTGGATCAGTAGATGTGTAGAGATCTTTGGAATGTCAGCCTTTCTAACAGTGAGGTTGAGGCTACGTATAGCATGCTGGTATTGCCATACATGCTTGTGAGTACTCCACATTTACACATGGGAAACTGCAAACACTGGTACTTAATGGCACATGCAATTAGACCTTAAGGAGGGAAGCAGGGCATCATTACCAACATGCTGTTACTGTTGTTACCAAGACACATACTGTGAACATAAAACAATGCATTCTAACTGCAAACACTGTTACGTAATGGCACATGCAATTAGACCTTAAGGAGGGATGCAGGCCATCATTACCAACATGTTGTTACTGTTGTTACCAAGACACATACTGTGAACATAAAACAATGCATTCTAAACCTGTACTACATGGTATGTCTGCTGCATGTCAACAGTACACAACAATTGTAATATACACTTATCTCACTATTCTGTTCACCCTGTGTATCAGACCATATGAGCATGTCCCTGCACCAATGATGTGGATGACAGGGATGTGGCACAGACATCATCATATGCACAGGGTGATAATGTTTGCCAGGGGCCTAGGCTGCACCAGTGGATGACATCATGTGTGTGGGTTAGGGCCTGTGATCTAATTGGACATGTGTGGTTGTTATGCATGTGGGTGTTGCGGTGCCCTACAGATGTTTCTGGTGTGTGCATGTATGTGTGCACACAGTTCTGCCATGTGTCCGGCCTACACAGGGGTATTATTGACAGCTCCAGATTGTACAGACCAGGATTTACAGCTCACTGTGTCCGGCCACAGCCATGTGACCTGTGCCTGCCAGGGGTTGCACAGGCACTACTAGACAGAGGTACAGATTGGGTACTGTCCGATGACACATGTCCACTGGAACCATGTCCCCGCTGGGACTGTCTAGGGCCATGTCCACGTGGCCTGATGTGTCCTGGTGTGGACAAAGCAGCACCAGCTGCACTGCTGCTGCTACTGGCACTATGGGAGTGGGCATATGAGGTAGCTCGTTCACGTAGACCTGCACCAGGTGGTGTAGCTGGCCTACATCCACATGGCCTATGCCTCACTCCTACCAGATGTTCCAGCACAGACAGCTCACACTCACTGATTGCCATGCCACAGTCAAGGATTCCAACCATGTCACCCAATCACCTGTCCAAAGCGTCAGCAATCTGCTGTTGAGCATTTGCCAATGCCTGGATGTTGTCGCTTAAAGAATAGATAGCAGCCCTCTGAAGCCTCTGCCCTTCTTTGTTGTGCCATTCAGCACGTGCCTGTGCCGCCATTACAGTCTGAAACATGTGTCTGGTGACACCAGCTGCTACACTCTGTCGTGCAGGTGCATGTCAAGAGGTCCCCCTACAAGCAGCACTGACCACATGCCTGTGTGGCACATCTGCAGTCATTTCACTGACACCATGGTGTGAAGACACACCTTCCGTAGCCACCACACATTCCTGTTCCAAGCTAACACACGCTAACTGTCCTTCCTACGGCCACTGGTGATGGGGTATGTGTTGGCATGAGAACTGTGTGCAGGGAAGAGGGGGATATAGGTGGGATGGCAACCAATGGCACAGATTCAGCCCCTGACAACCCTGCCTGTACCTCAAGCATATGTTCATCACTGCTAGAGTCTGTGGGGACACTAACATCAGATGGACCGCAGGAGGGTAACGCACCTATATCACCTGTGAAGGCAGACAAAAACTTACATTACAATGGAGACACACACACACACAGACACAGCCACAGACACACACACACACACAGACACACACACACACACAGACACAGACACACACAGACACACACAGACACACACAGACATACAAAGACACACACACAGACACACATACAGACACAGACACACACACAGACACACACACAGACACACACAGACAGACACAGACACACAGACAGACACACACACACACACACACACACACACACACACACACAGACAGACACACACACACACACAGACACACACAGACACACACACATACAGACACACACAGACACACACAGACACAGGCACACACATGCACACACAGACACACACATGCACACACAGACACACACAGACACACACAGACCATGCATGTGATATGACAGAAGGCATGCAGCATGCATGTGATACAGCAGACAGCATGCAGCTCAGACATTAATAGTGTTAGTTAACATACATCCCTGGGTTGCACACAACAGCAAGCATGTGTCATAACAGAAGCCATGCATTTCACACAATCATGGTAGTAAGCATGCGTCCCTGTGATACACCATGTGGACCAGCACAGGTTAACAGTACACATGGCTGATGTGAGGCATATGTCCTTGACATTAACATGTAATATGACATGTAATCTGCTGATGTGTGTATTGACATGCATACATGTTTGACACAATGGTGTCCTGACACATGTACAGCGGTGTAATGGTGTCATATTGCAGTGTTGTCTGTATGTCCTACAGATAGAATGCACTTTTAGCAGATGTGCATGACCATTGAAGGGTAGTATGAGGCATCTATATTGCTATACAGTGTGAAGTACAGACACAGTGCCATTGCATGGAATCATGAGGCATCTCTATTGCTATACAGTGTGGAATACACACACAGTGCATAGCCATGACTGCGTGCATACACAATACATAAATACTGTGGATTGTGACCCACGTCCCTGAAGTGTATACACACTAAACCATGTTGTGTCATGTGTGACAGGTCACCGGAAGACATACGGATGACACCCCTGCACAACTGCTAACATTTCTTGGCTGCTTGGCAACCGTGTCCACACATGGCAGACTTGTCAATACATCATGTCCCACATGACATTTATGTACCACACACATGAGGTGCATGGCTGACAGTGATGTTCAACAGCAGCAAGGGAAATGTACGGTATCTCTGGCCTGATGTGGTGTCTGTGTATGTATGTGGAAGCTGTACAGATGACTACTCTCATGCTGTGATACAGTCATGATGTTCAACACATCTTATGTGGTCGAATTAATTGACACCTCCACAAGCTGTGCACAGGCTATTAGGATGTCCAGTGCTCCACATCTACTATATAACCATTCAACAAAAGCTATAGTTGGACCATGTGTAGACAATGTGCAACAGGGTGTACACACATACACATCACATCTACTGTGTGTTATTACATGTCTCTGGCCATCCTCCATGGCCATGTGTGAACATGTGTTGGCCAAATGTTTGTGATGGCCATCTATCTCACATGTCTGTGTTGTCCCATATGACATACACCCATATATCTCAGATACTCCACTGTCCACAGGGTTATGCAGACAAAGGGTTATATGTTTGGTATCTGGGGAATGTTTTATGGGATAGTGAGACAATGTTGCAGCCGGACCACTACATGTCTGGGACATGTCAGATGGCACATCACAATGTCTGCACTCATTGCAGGGGCATATTCCACAATGGTGAATCATGTGGGCTGCCCATATCCCAGCTCACTGTGTAGTACTGTTTGCGTACCCCACATGTGTTATTCTGATGTATAGTACATATTCCTACATTGAACAACACCTCCACCATTGTATGCACAGCTGTCCACACATCTAGCAATGACAGTTACTGTGGTTTCATGTTGGTGTTTCATTTGGTTTGTATATATTACACATGGGTAGCCAGTGTGATTGATGAAAGCTGTGACCTGTATATCATGACTGGACCATACATTATGTGTACATGTGTTAACTGGCCACATGGTGACTAGATCTGTGCATTCACATGCCTGATACTGATAACTGTCTCAACTGCAATGGCCTGCTGTCTCTGCGGCACGCCAGAGGTACCTGTATAGGGATGACACAGCAGTTTGATCATTATCCATGACTGTATGACAGCTACAGGGTGCACTGTGCATGTTAACACATTCGCCAGTGCAATAGCATATACTATGGAGTATGCACATGTGTGCATACACAGGGTAGCATACTATAGTATGTGGCATGTGTGTAAACATACCTTGCATATGATGTTACATTACATATTGTATAGTGACACATGCAACTAAATGGGATATAATAGTTATATGTGCAGTAATGACTTACCAGGCAACTCCAGGCTCGGTGGTTGGGAGACACCCACCTCCACGATGGCAGCTAGAGTTTGTGGATGCTGTTCTGATGGGGTCCCCAGGCTGGCCAGTAGCTCCTCGGTAGGTGTGAGTGGGGGCTGGGTTGGTGGCCCACCACCTGTTCTACCTTGTTCCCTGGCGATTGCATTGGCATGCTGTTTTGCATGTCGGATCAGGTGCATGCAGTGTCTGCGCACCTGCTAGTAGGTGCGGTTATGGCCACCCACATCATTAACCCTCCTGCAAAGTTCCTGCTACAGGTCATCACACTGCTGGTCATGCTGTGGCACATGGCTGAACAATAGCTCATAGTTATCCTGGAGGTATGGTATGAGGGCATCATCCTCCAAGTGGCTATATGCTGGCAGTCATGATCGAGGCATTATCTGGAAGACATAATGATGGAGACAGGTCACAGCATCTCAGAGATGCACAGAGATACAGCTGCACATACATGTGTATTTCATTTAGTACATATGAACAGTTGTCTTTGCAAATCGTCATGACACTGACACAACTGACATGTTTGTGTCACACACATGTAACACCCGATGGGGACTGGATATTATCACCACATATGTGTGTCACCTCATTACATTGCTCATATTCCATGTGAATGCTGTCTTGATGTGGGCATGTCTGTTTGCCTGTACTGGTGTTCTTACCTATCAGCACATGCCTGGATGTGTGCACATTAATGCTGCTGACCTTGATGCTGTGTATATGTCACATATCATCACATGCACTGCCTTAACGGACATGAGCAGTGACAATGCAGACATGTGCACGGAAACCTTTACATGCATGTGTTTTGCCATATACATCTACACGGCACTGTACAGCAGTTCAACATCCTGCCACATATCGCCTGTGTTGTACATGTGATACACATGGGACAATGGCTAGCCGGATGGTATTCGCAGGGATGGTTATCAACTATAGCATTACGGCCAAGATCATGTAGTAGTGTGTATGCCCTGGGCCATGTATAGGCATATGATGTAAGGTTTTCTAGCTGTATCCGACAGCCATCTTCCTGCCGACAGGTGAATCAGTGCCACATTACTGATCCAGACAGTTAATTATACATCTAACATGCGGTCATCACACCATGTATGACAGAGATGACATGTGCAGCTTTGCTGGACAGGGTTGCATGATATGGCAGGAGTATGTAACATGTATGGCACAGGGATCTGTCCAGCATGTGGCGACCCTTGTACTAGGAAGGTGGCTGTCCATGATGTATGTCTTTCAGATCAGGATATGTACGTGTAGCATATCCAACATCACAGTGTTGCACATGTCTTTATGCAGGGTAAGCAGCATGCTGCATAGTGGAGATGAGGATTGTGAAGGCTGGTATCGCCCATCCAAGCATGGCCAATACCCCTTAAAGGTGATATGTGATCCGATATTGGTCACTTGAGTGCTGAGTATGGCTGTCCAATGATCTCCATGCTCATGGATGGCACCCTGTCATGATTTGGGTTGCCTCTTATGACTACCTAATAGGCCTGGTGATGTCACTAGCTCTGGGAGGTAAACTGCACAGCACCATCCCTTACACACAGTGTCCATAATGTTGACCGCTGCCTAGGTGGTAGTTAATGGGTACAGGGTTATTAACATAGCAGTGACAATGCAATAAGCAGCTGTCAGATTGTGCACATATATCATGCACCTCACCCACAAAGCCCATTCTGTATGTTGTCCACAACACTGAGTCAGCTATTGCTCCTAGGTCATGGCCATTCACATACTTACATACGCAGATGCCTCCCATTTGTCTGTGTGGTATGGACTACAATGAGGGGGGAGTACAAAACATTAACCCTGTTTTACTGTAGCTGCCACTGGTGTGATATGCACATGTCACTCAGACACCTTTTGTAGTGTTGCTTCTGTCAACATACCACTGGTAGAACACTTCTGTGACATACGAAGGTACATCCAGTATACTGAGTGTAGGTGGAACACAGTATGGGTGATGATGTCCTATGACCTGTCACAGGTATGCTATGCAGTGTGAATTCATCCGTACTGTCATCTATATCTGTACTGCTAACAACATCTACGTTGATTAAGGTTCATAGACTTTCAGACCATACTCAGCAGGGTAATAGTGCAGTGCCTCCCATTATGAGTGGCGCCTCCACTTTGTGGGTTGTGATAACTGTTGATGTGCTCCATTTAGTGTTTTCACAGACTGACATGAACCTATGTTTTACATGGAAGTGTATGTGTAGAGCAAACTTTTTGCCATATGTGTATTATACGACCAGGGATATGAACAGGTCACATGCAGCCTAAGTGCACCTTGTACCATCATAGTTATGGTTACAGGGGCTCTGTAGTGTTCATGGATATGTGATTGTGTACCTGTTGGGGGGGCAGTGAGTTTATGTTATCCAACACCCTATCTGTATTGCGTATTCATGCTCAGCACTTGTTCAGAACATGTAAGCACTTCATGAGCTACTAATTACTATAGCACTCAATCCTACTCATTTCCTACAAGTAAGCACTGTTTGTCCTTACATTTCCAGCTTGCTTACAGTACAACAACTGTTGTACACACTTACCTCACATATCTTGTGAGAAATGGTTGAATATACAGGCATGTCCAAGTGTCACTTACCAGTGTTATTGCCTGTCTATGTGATGAATATGGGCAACATGAGGCAATATAGCAATTGTCTCATGTACACAGTCAATGCTCACCTCCTAACATATGACACTACAGCCTGTGGGAGATGCACATATGTAGCCATGCTGGAGGTAATGCTCTCTCCAACCCAGACTGAACCTGACAATCATGTGGGGATGTTAAACGTTTGCACCACACCCCACTCATCACATAGTCTCACTAGATCTCCACCACCACAGGCCACACATAGTAAGACTACAACATTTGCGGAGCCTCTCCATACTACTCTGTGTAGACAACAGAGGCAGCCCCCATCACTGAATACAACACCAATTACTTATAGCCCACAGACTCATGTGTGCCCATCAACTACAGCCAATAGGGTGTTATAACATACCCAACACACTAGTCATAGGTGACTCTGTAGGCGGTCACACTGATGTCCCACTCAGCAGGCTACACAAGGCGATAGTCACTTTCATCTGGCTGTCGGGTAACAGGATCCACAACATAACCTATGCACTCAGGTCACTCCTCAACAGGTAAAATATGACTGTCATTCTCCATGTTAGTGTGAATGCCCTGAGATGTAACTTCCTGGACTACATGTACAGGGACATGCAATAGCTCTCCGATCTTGTAGCCCAGGCAGGTATCGCCCAAGCCCTGAGAGGCATTCTGCATTAGTCCAGACTGATACCACAGTACAACAACTGAATTATTCACTTCAACAGTTGCCTATGCTTCTGGTGTCATTCCAAGGGTATCCAGTATCTGTCTGCTTTGAATGACATGGTCGACAAAACACAATGCTTTGGCACAAATGACCTGCACCTGTCAGCCCTGGGATTATGGATAACATCTAAGGCTTTTGCTGCTCCTATACTGTCTGTTTTAGACACATTTCAAATAACATAATCACTACCAGAACAGGAACAGGCAAGCAAAACCTGAGGGTAATGTTACTCAATGCTTGACATCTTCATCTCAAATGCACTCAGCCAAGGCACTCCTTATAATGGACCACTTTGATATCTCTGCAGTGACTGGGACCTACTTCTGGGCTCTGGAGAGTACCCCTGCACTGACAGGCTATTACGCAGACCACACCTTTCAGTCATGTAACAAGGACCAGAACACCCACGGCGGAGGTATGTCCATATTTCACAAGGATGTACACACCCCCAGGCTGGTTGCTTAGCACAATGCATCAGAGGTAATCCAAGTGCAACTAACTGTGGCCAGAACTGCTATACAAATTGTAGCTTGCTACAGATTCCACATCATACCCCACGGTTAACGGCCCTCATTTCTTGGTGTACTGGAAAGTAGGGTTCAAACAAGAACTACTGATGTGAGACTGACACTACCCCACACTTAACTGTGATACCTACTCATGTACTGACACATTAGGCCAACACTTTTGGGGATTCATAACCTCCAATCGGCTGGATCAACCTATACACACCACCACCAAGGCCAACAATATCCTAGACCTGGACATTACCAACATGTGTGACTGGTGTTCCACAACTGGGGTTATCCCCTCGTTGGTCAGTTCCAAATGTATGCTAATCACCCTTGTTATCCACATCCTGGCACCACACCCTTCACAGAAAACACAGTACAATATTTCTACAAAGCCAACTTCAGGCTTCTTATGGCAGCAGTAGTAAACGTCATGACACCCGTGCAGATGGACAATATAGTTACAAATGCTGAAACATACACAACTGCACTTCATTAGCACTTACACGACTGCATGGATCATGCTATCCCAAACAGAACCATGACGGTACCCACCAGATAACGGATGCCACTCTGGGGGTCCACTGCCATGGACATAATGTACAACAGAAGGAGGAGACTGTTGCAAAGTAGGGTACAATCCCATGAGTGGGGTAGCTTCCTGATCAGCCTCAGTAGAAATCTTGAGATCCCTTATCACATCCTCTGAAGCTAGCTATGTAAACATTACTGCGACACATTCCAAGGACTACCACAAAGCGTTATGGAGGTATGTCACTACTCTCGATGGCAATACCCACATCTGCTCTGACATACAACGGTTAGGCAGGAACATTATAGAACCGACTGATATTGGCAACATCCTGGCATATAGGTTGAATGCTAACTTTACACCCCTCTCACACCCTAAATGGCCCAAATCTATACAGGAACAATGCAGAGTCCCTGCAGTCACAACTACGCAGTTCAAACCTACACTCTCTAAAGCCTGGAACACAGAATCCATGTGACCGTCCAACATCCCAGGCTGCAATTTACACAAACCTCAGAATGACATGGCTCCCCACTTGGGCACCAAATTCACTAATAGCCTTGTATCAGGCATTGTGGACCCTGAATGGCACACAGCAACAGTTATCACACTCCACAAAGGTGGTGCCACAATGGACCAGAGGAACTATTGCCCTATACGCCTGACTAGACTGTTCTGCAAGGCTATGGAGAACATCATCATGGAAGTCATTCACAGAGACATTGGTGGCCTCCAAAGCTTTGATACCACCCAGGTTGGATTTGTTAGGGCCAGACCATGGCTCCTACACCTGATGGAGTCATTTGAGACAGTTACCAAGGTAGTAGATGATGGTAAGGAGGTCCACACAGCCTACCTTGTCCTCTCATTGGCTTTCAACACCGTTCCCCATTCTGGTATTGTCAATATACACATCCACCTGCACATCGACCCCTACATCTCGAGATGTTATGCAAAGTGGCTCACGGACAGGACACACACAGTGAGGGTAGCATATCGTAGTTCCTACTGTACATCAGTTACAATTGGCGTACCGCAGTCCTCAGTCATAGGGCCCCTCATGTTCGGTATATGCTTCCCTGAGGTACAGGCTATCACAGAAGGACTTTTCCTGAATAGGTTTCCAGATGACTGCAAACTAGGAGCCATGATTGATTCACCAGCTGATACAGACACCCTCCATAAGGGTGTCACTGTAACGGATACCTGGTGCCGATAACATGGCCTGAAGCTGCATGCCACAAGGTGCAAAGACATCCCCTATGGATTACACCAATCACCCACTGACTATCACATAGGTGGTAGTCCCTTACATACATAAGACATTATAAGGGATCTTAGTACACACGCAGAAAGCATCCACTCCTTTGATAACCATATTGCCAAGGTGGCGTGGATATCCTTCTACGTGGCCACCCTAATCTGTAATGGGTTTGTAGCCGGAACAAAGGCAGCCATTGTATCTCTATACTCCTGACTTATGAAACACGTTCAAGGGTACAACACCCCATTTGGGGTGTACCTTATGAAACAGCAACGGCTTTAAATACCACAACATTAACACACCAACAGAATTACTCATCTCCAAAGGATGACGTATGCAGCACAACTACAGAAACCCCAACTGTACTCATTTGCATACTGCATACTCAGAGGTGACCTCTGCTGAACATACAAGGCCCATGTCCACAACAATATTGATGGATATGCTCCACATAAGCAACATAAGCAAAAGCCACTGAGAGCAACATGCTCTGGGATATGTACCCAAATGCAACGATGAGTAGGACGTGCTGGAGGGATACATTCCTGAACCGGACACTCACCATGCTTTGGAACATGATTCCTATGTACATCAGGCAGGGACCCTCACTAGCACTCTTCATGAGATATCTCGATGGGTAGATGGGGAACAGACATGTATGCCAGGGATCACTGCAGTGGCTGTACTGTATACAGGTGCAGGAAACAAATGGCTCTGCTGTTCACAGGCACAGGACACTACCCTAGGGAGGTGCCGCCAGTGAAAATACTGTAGTTGGGCTTACAAATGGACTTGGCCAGACAGCATAGTACCTAACTATGAACCTATGAAGCTATTACATGTCCTTTGTGCATGGATAATTGAGTAGCTCTTCCATTTCAATTAGCTATCATGCTGTTACACTGTCTGGTGACTACAAGCCATATGTATCCTGTTATTGTGTATTGTACATTCCAATAGACATACCTTATGTTTGCATAATATAACAGTAATGCTATGTAAAATATTTGACATATCTACCTACAATACTGTACATTTCACATTTTTGAAACAATATCCCATAATGCAAAGCATAATTGCACAGCAGGACCACCTTAGGCATGTTATTCTCATTATACGCTCATACATATGCCTACTGTTACAGTATATCAACATATACTATCCCCTGTTATGGCACGTACTTGTTGGAGAAACCCCACCACTGACAGCGGCTGGAGTGGAATTGTTATGTTAAAACCCTTATGTAGCATCCCTTGTGGTATATGAGGTGTTTACCTTGTGGCCCACAGCAGTACATACAAGTTTTACAAGCGTTACTATGCTCAACAAGACATCACTACATAATACCTTTTCCCACTGTATGCATTGCGTACACTTTCATTAATACAGAACCGGCACTACATACACTAACATACTGAGTGTTCTACATACCTTCTTCGTGGTCCGAGTTTACGATAATATCTGTGTTACCCCTTTCCTGTTTAAATGGTTCTATGGTATGAGCATACAGTTTGAATGTATGGCAAGCCATCATTTTATACGTAGATACCTGTAACATGTGGTATCCTGCCACCAACTGGTGTTCCGGAGTAAATTATTACATGCACATCAACTGTGCAGCTACTCCACTGGCCAATTACATGGCAACAGTGGGGTATAATTGAATACTCCACTTGGGCATTGTCTCTTTTCCCTACCTTCGAGGAAGACGGTCTGGATGTGTTTTATTGTGATGAATTGCAACTGCTATATGGAGAGACACAGATATTTTGAATTCATGTCCCCCGTGGATTATGACAGCTAGAGTATGTAGTTCTACATGTGAGTGTAGCTGTTATCTCAATCGTCTGATAGGAGACTATTGCAAACAAAACCTGTACCATCGGCATCTGTTCCATTGTACAACAGCAATGATTTCACATGGCGCCATTACAAGTGTGTCTCTCACAAGGTATGTTAACACTTCTGCAGATGTCATTGAGTGAGTGGATGTTTGTGATGTTATTACAGTCTGTATTGCAATTGTTTCAGGTGTGGGGGAGATGTAGGTGGGTGTACATAGTAGATAAAGGTTTGTGGGGACTGCATTTATACATATTCCGTATGTGTGTGGGGGCTCCTTCCCTAATTGAAGACCTATCATTTAGTAGACTAATACTATGGTTATTGCAGGCTTATTCATTAAACTATTGTTAATTGGTTCCTATAAAGCATGAAGGTGATGCTGATCCTTCAATCCCTCCGGAAATACATCGATATGTAATGAAATGTTGCTACATGAAAGCTGTCTTGTGTATTTCTGTCACAGATATTTGCACTCATTGCAGTTGTGTTGGTTACTGAACCTCTTTGGCTTGGGTTGCCACCTTTTCAAATGGCCATAGTGGAACATTTGCAGGACACACATTGGGGTTTAGAGGCCAACACATACCCACTGTCAGTACAAAGGATAGAACTTACTTTTGTCCTAAATTAAACCTTGTTCTTGTAGCACTTTAGTTGCTTATTATGTTTCTTGTAATATTTACGTATTTTAGATACAGGAATAACTATTTAATGCAACTATTACATAATATATGGGACATAATTATGTCCTACAATCTCAGGACATTTGTCCTTTTTAATATTTTTTGTCAGGACACAACTGCCCAAAGAGGGACTGTCCCTCTCAAAGTGGGACAGGTGGTAACCATATGCCTAAGGCCAGCTATGACCACACCTACTGTAATAATCTACCGCCGAGTTAGCACGAACAGACACACGATGCAAACACACACACACACACACACACACACACACACACACACACACACACACACACACACACACACACACACACATTACAGTCCCATGGAAACACACACTGCACTCTCAACACACACTTACACACACTACAGCAATCAGAAACACACTTAAACACAGTACCTACCTGGACCGCAGCACCAGCAGCAAAAACTAAATGTCCCTTAACATTGTGATAATATTACTCGCGGTTCTAGTGTTCCGGTACTGTGGTCTTTCAGTCTTTAAGCCTCGTGATTACGCGTGTCGGTATGTAAAGCATTTGGTAGTTGGCAGTTGTACCTTCATGGTTGTATACATGTCGTTATCCTGCCTATATATTTGCAGATATATGTATATCCATATATATCTACATACATCTCTCTATCACCCATTCTATCCCTTATATATATATATATATATATATATATATATATATATATATATATATATATATATATATATATATATATATATATATATACAGAGAGAGAGAGAGAGTGAACACACCTTTCGTTGGGTACATGGCGGTGTATACTGTTTCCTGAACTCCGCCCTTTTGTGTTTTAACCTGTCTCAATACACACCTGCTGTTGTACATCTTGGGTAGCTTAGTGGTAGGTGATTGTGTACATGGTTGCGTGTTCTACACCTAGCAGTGGTTGTTTTACCTCTCAGAGCAGGCACTATTAGTACAAGGGTGAATAATGCTGGTTTCACCTGTTCTGGACATCTTTGACCGTGATTTGCATGAAATTCAGCAAAGCTTAGACCTGTTTTGCGCATATCCATGTAGTCATGTTTAAACGATGCTTACCGTCACTTACCGCCACATAAACCCGCTAACATGTGCTTAAATGTGCTCTAATGACCTGCATCCAGCATCCATTATTCGTGCCATCGGGATTACGTAACGGACCTTGCAGGATGTGGAACCGGGAAAATGCACGACACAGTCAGTGGCTTTACCACTTGGTCATCTGGGATTTGTACAAGTGTTATGGCGTTTTGTATGTGGACTGTACTATGGCTGTTCCTCCATACTGCAATCAAATGTGTAACTCAGTTAGTTTACATATGGATGATACCTATTAATGGTATGTCCAAGTAATGTTTAATGGATGTGCTCCAGCATTGGGAATCTATGTCACAGTGAGCCATACACTGTAATGTGCTACACCTTGACACAACCATAACTGGAGAATGCTGGGGTGGCAGATACCTGTCATGGGCACTCCCCATGCTTTGGCACTACATCCCCGATTACATTATATGGAGGCCCTCATTAACACACCGGGGAATCAATGCAGAGTAGGTGGGGAACAGTGGTTACACACATGGATCCCACAATTGGCTCTGCTCCACAGAGGGACAGTTAGTTAATCGATGGGGTGGTGACAGCAGACACATTTTGCCTAGGCTGATGAATGGCCTCTGACAATTGGGCATGTACCTACCGATGTACCTAGGAACCTATACATACAGTATCAACATATGCTGTTAGCTTCGTTTACTGTTCAGGTGTTGACTTTCCTTGTTCCAATAGCTGTTGTGTGTGCAATAGTTGAGGGCTGCCTATGTAGGATTCACACAGTAGGCCACCTATACATTTCAATTTACAGGTGGTCGTGTGTGTGTGCCATCCATTTTACTGTGTGTGCAGGTGGAGAAGTGTGTCAGTCTGTAGGAGCCTACACTGTCAGTGCATGTGCTATACGTTCCCTCTTTGCCAAGGCGTGGGCATATTGGGCACGCCTCTGTCTGCCTACTGGGGCTGGTACAGGGTGTTCGTTGTCTGAATCCTTCTGTGCCTGTGATGGCCTTGGCAATTGTGGTGGGCTGTGAGGGCCTTCACCATTATGTCCCTGCTGCAGCTGTTTCCGCAGGATCATATTATGTAGCATGGCACATACTATAAAGATGTGGGCACATGTGCCTGGAGAGTACTGCAAGGCTCCACCAGATATGTCCAAGCAACGGAACCATGATTTCAGCATCCCAAACACATGCTCTATGATGATTCTGGTTTGTGCGTGTGCCTCATTATGCCATTCTTGCATGGGTGTTTGTGCATTTCTGATGGCAGTCATCATCCACAGCTCCAGTGCATAGCCAGCATCCCCCACAAGGTGGCCATATGGGATGTCCCCCCTGACAAATACCTGATACAGCTGTGAGGCATGCCAGATGTGGGAGTCATGGTAGCTTCCAGGGCTGCCAGCACACATATCTGTGATAATGCCCTGGGCATTGCACACGACCTGGCAGTTGATGTTGTGGTATCCCTTGCGGTTTATGTAGCGCCTACCATGCTCACCGGGTGGTGACTTGATATGTATGTGCGTGCAGTCTATTGCACCCAGTACCTCTGGGTAGTGTGCCACATGGTGGAAGAGACGCATATTGCTGGCCAACTCCTCCTGAGTTCGGGGGAAGTATATATGCTCATTGGCATGTGGTAACATGGCATCCAGGAACTGGTGGACTACCCTGGATGCGGATGCCTGTGAGATCCCCATGATATCTCCAGTTGGCCTTTGAAAGGTACATGTGGCTAGTATTCTCAAGCTTACACATACCTTTGTGTCCACTGGGATGGGTTCCCCTCTGTTGTTTCTGGATCTCAGGCGTGGCCGGCACATCTCAACTATTTGCTGTATGATGTCCCTGTCCACCCTGTAATGCTCTACTATCTCCAGATCATGTAGCCCCTGGTAGGTTACCCTTGGTCTGAACACTCTTTTCCTCCTCTGGGGCCTGAGGTGGTAGTCAGCATCATCCTCCACAACACCTTCAGTCTCCAACACATGGTTATGAATCACAGCTATGGCAGCTCCCAACAAGTACATTGTAAAACTTCCCCGTCTGTTTACACTGATGGTGCAGTGTTTGGGAATACACAAGTGTGTGTGAGGTGCCTTCACACTTTATACTATTGTGCTTTGAACACTGATGATGTCATAGGGTGTGTATGTACAATCGGAGCTGCAGGGTATCTTATGTGTTTTACCACAGGTACTGCTATTGTGGTGCCTTTGCTGTTGAATTACACTTAGCTGCCGTGGATTACCTCTTGCCCTTGCCTTAACTTTTCTTAACGATTCCCCTCCCATTGTCTGGCATGCATCCAGTAGCCTGCTTTCTTGTTTTGCACTTTCCTGAACTAGGATTGTCTTGCGAAATGTGTTCTATAGCCGATCTACTGCAGGTTTGCTTTGCTTTGCAGTTGCAATTCTCTTTCCTTTGCAATCCGACACCTCCCCTATCCTGTTCTGCAGGTTGCTGCTAGCAGCCTTGTTAGTTGCCATCAATGGCCCACTGTGAGTTAATAGGTGTTAATTGCTCAGTTGTACTCCAGTTACCCTACTGCGGCATTTCTTTATTGTCTTCCCCTAAACTTCCTTTTTGAGCTGTGGTGCACGGTGCGTGTGTCCGCTTACCGGGTTTCGGGCATATTTTCATCCACGTACACATGCGCTTTCGGGCACCATGTGTGCTCTCAGCTAAGCAAAGCTATACCTACATCCACACCCCTGTCCTGCGGCTTTGCTTAGCAATGGGCAGCCCGGATTTGCATTGCTCCAATGTGCTTACAGCTACGGTGGCACACCCCATTGCTGATGTCATATATTCCTCCAGACCACTCCTCGGTGTTGTAGCGCTGCGCCGTATGGTACATCCTTAGGCCGGCGGGACGTTTGCGATTCACTATTACTTGCCTCATTTGCATGGCATTGACTACTAATTCATAGTTACCGTGCCGAACACTGTCACAGACCCTTAGCAACCCTTGCAGCTTGGTTGTGGTGTAGCATGCATACCATTGACTATTATGGTGAAATCATGATTTGTGTTATATTGCAATTTTATGACATTTTTATATATTTTCCTTGTGTTCCTGTTTGCGCACACATGCCCTGCGGTTGTACTTTGCGTTACTGTGGCCTTGACATTAAATGTTATTTTGTATGTGGTGTGCATCTTTTCTTATGCCATTGGCTGTATATTTAGCCATTGGCATTTGTTAACTTTGTAATACATGAGTCTGGTCCACTTTCATGGCTCCGATGTTCTGTTTGGCAAAATGCAAACCATATTTTTTGGTTTACATTTCTGTAGGCTTATGCTACGCCTACGCCACTTCATGAATCGCTATGTACCTTCATTTGCATGCTGCAGTACTGCTCATGGGGTGATTAGCATACCTGAGCTGAGAGCTGCGCAGATCTGGCGTACACTGGTAGTGCACATGGAATTGGATCATACCTGAATCGCTCGGTGGCCATATTTGGCGTTATACCGCCTACGCTATGCCTGCGCCTGGTGCAAGCTTCATGAATCCCGGTGCATGACTTTGGCACCAGTCATTAGTCTGTGTAAGACCTTCTTGCAGGATGTTGACATTGCCAGGGGTTTCATTGATCGCTCCCAGTTTGCAGTCATCAGAAAATGTTGTTAGTCAAAGTCCTTTAGTTTTAACCTGAACTTTGGAGAAGTAGATTCCAAACAGTAGGGGTCCCAGAACCAATCCCTGTGGGACACAGCTGGTTACAGGTCTGCTGAAGGAGGTGGCATCCCCTATTTTGACTGTATGAGCTCTATCAGTGAGACAGTTTGCAACCCACCTGACAATATATGGGATTATGCCCAGCTAGGTGAGTTTATCAATGATGCCTGAGTGGGGGATTGTGAAAAAGGCTTTGGCTAAGTCTAGGTAGGGTGTATGCACAGATTTGCCCTCATCTATGGTTTTGATGACTCTCTCAAAGAAGTCCACCAAGTTTAACAGGCAGGATCTCCCCTTGACAAAGCCAAACTGGGTGGGGTCAAGCATTTGGAGATTTCCTATATCTGTTAATAAGGACCATGATGATTTGTTCCATGGCCTTGCAGATAAGGTTGGTTAGGCTAATGGGTCTATAGTTCCCAGTCCATGGATGCACCCCCTTCCTGCAAAGGGATGACAGTAGCTGTTTTCCCTTCTGCTGGAATGAAACCAGTGCTTAAGCTGCGATTGAAAAGCCTACTTAATGGTGATGCTAATTCCTGTTTTAATCTATGTAGAACACAGCCCAGGATGTTGTTTGGTCCCATAGTGGCTGTGTTTTCGGCCTTGAAGAGGGCACTTAAGACCTGCTCCTCAGAAATATTAGACAGAGGACAGGTGTTAGGGATGCTTTGGGGTATATGTGGCAGGGAGAGGGGAGTAAAGTTTTCACTGAACCTGTCAGCCAGCAAGTTTGCTATATCCATAGGTTCTATATATGTAGTACCATTAACTAAGTGTTTATTGGAAATCTGGGCCTTACTTTTGAGGTTACGGATGTAACTAAAGAAAGCCGTGTGGTTATTCTTAGCTAGGGAAGCTAATTTGGATTCATAGTTAGCTTTGGAGGACTTCACTAGGAGTCTTATTTGCTTGCTCTATTTGAGCCAACTAACCTGGCTGACTTGAGGTTCTTAACATGGAAAACAGTTTTACTGATTGGTCTGACCTCTACAAAAAGGGTATCTTGAGTTGCAATTTCTTAAGGCAAGTCAGGCATATCTCATTTTCTATAAGGAAAGAGTTTCTTTGAGAACTAATCCTTTTATGCCTAAAGTGGTATCTGAGTTTATTTCAAGCCAAGCTATTCATCTCCCCATTTTCTTTCCTGAAACCAAAAATGAGAGAGGAAGGATACTCAGTACTTTGGATGTCTGCAGACAACTAGGGTACCATCTTGACGGAACTAAAACTTTCATATATTTGGATCAGTTGTTCATTTCTTGTGAAGGTAAAAAGAAAGGGCAACCTGTGTCAAAAAAGACTATTTCCAAGTGATTGTTTAAGGCTATAACCTTTTTGTTATAATCACCACAACAAAACTATCCCAGGCAGGGTCAAATCCCACTTTACCATAGCCTTGGCTTTATTTATGCTTTTTTGGAAAGAGTTTGATTCTAGAAGTATTCTAGAAGATGCAACTTGGTCCTCTGTATATACTTTTACAAAACACTATAAGCTTGATTCCTTCTCTAGGTCTAGATCTTGCAAGGACCATTCTCCAGGGGCTCCTGGACTCTTCTACTTCCACCTTCCAAATGTATTAAGCTAGGGTAAACTACCTATATAGCTAAGGCTACTGCAGCAGAGATCAGTATAATCAATATAATACAGTTGTGTAAGTAAACTTACCATAACAGTAGATGGTCGAATGATCACTGCCACAGTAGCTGCTTTGTCCCTTCATCTCCCTTGTTTTTTGGTGTGTTTTTTATGTCAGGGTGTGGGCATTTATTTTTTGTTATTCCTATCATTGCCCTTTCAGGACTCAGCCTCCTTCTCTCTGCTAACAGGAGCGCTCTGAAGGGCTTTGCACCCTGGGTTGTCTTTCAATCATCTCGGCTCGAGCTGCCTGACAGTTTGTGCATGTGAAAGGTACCCTAAAGCTTTGGAAGATGGACGGCTATTTTATTCTTGGCAGGATATATATATATATACATTAGGATGGTGTATGCATCTGTTTCATTAAGAACGCTGACTCTGTTTAAAAAAAAAAATGTTGACAATAAGCTGTTCATCTATCCCATCTTGTTTTAGTGTGGTAATGTATCCAGTGAACAAATGTACTTGATCTGGGCTTTTTATTGTTTTTTGGAGCACTACTCTCTAGCTGAATAGTTTTAATGAACAGGAGTGGTGTTTAATTCATAACTTCTTTAGGACTGCTAATACAACGTCAAGTCAAGAGCTGAAGACCAAACAGGTATAGTCAACTGTGTATCTTTAGAAGATCTGTTTCTAGTGGGTTTCCTTCAATGATAATTAAGGATAATGGCATGTGCTAGCACCTCTGTATAGCTATCTTTTCTTGAATTGCATCTTGAGAAGACTGAAGATGAAAAATCAAATGTGTCTCCAGTTTAGTAGTTGCCATATTAATTATAACTAAGGTCAGCCTATGGATGAGGGGTATCCTACAATGTCCTTGATGAACATATCTGTAGAGCTCTCACTGTAGATGATTTATAGTATTTATGCATGCAGACCAAAGAAAATGGTGCTGCAGAGAGCTGGTACCTTGGTATCTGCCTTGCTTGCATGTTGTTTAATAATGATCCTGAAAAAGATAGAGTGAAGGAGTTTAAGATGGGTGTGTAACCTGCTAGATCATTGAAATGTGTTTTAATGAAAAGGAAGGAACATAACTACTTCTGTAAAAAATCTACAGATAATTCCACTCTCTTGGACCTTCCATCACCCTGACCAATACTTTGTCAGTGAATGCACTCAGCACAGCAATAGACACCCATGTTCTAACTCAAGTTTACAAATAGTATACTATAGTAATAATCTCTAAGATACTCTCCAGCTCAGGTGGACTGTGAGTGGACAACACAGAAGGCCAGTTCATTTCCTGGTTCATTACCATAATAACTTACAGATGAATGTGCTGGTATGAATGCGAAGCTTGTGGGAGGAAACAAAATGGCTGTTTAACTAACAATGCGATGGTTATGTGCCCCTGCCTTCATGTACAATATAATAATATCATCCAGAGTTGAGCTCTGCTCAGAAAACAGAGGTTTGTTCAGCTAGAGAAAAAACAAAAAAACAAAATAGTTGCCAGTAGATTAGCAAACTACAGTTAAACTACTTTTGAGAAAGATGTTTTACAGCAGAAGTTGCACATTTTTGTAATTGACATAATTGATTTTTGTGTGTGTGTGTGTGTGTGTGTGTGTGTGTGTGTGTGTGTGTGTGTGTGTGTGTGTGTGTGTTTTGGCAGATGTTTTTGGCAATCTACCAGACTTTGACATCAGTTCAACTACCCCCACTATTTGCTGCTTATGCCTTACCAGTGCCCTCCCTCTTGAATAGATAATTACTATCTTCACCTTGAAGGATCTTTTAACTCCATAATGAAATCTTCAGCACTGAATGGTGTGACAGTGGAAAATCACATTTTTATGTTTTGTTTAGAAATAGAAATCTAGTTTGAAAAAAAAAGCTTTCATTGAAAACTTTTAGAGCTGCACAGTAACAGCTAATTGCTACTGTGAGGAACATTAGTACTATGAGTGTTCTGTGTTGGTAGAGGAAATGAAAAAGCTGGATGCGTAACTGAAACCTATGTGCTGTATAGTCACTAATTATAAGAGAGCCCAGGCCCTGAATTCAAAGGGCTTTGTTCTATGTCTGCCATGATAGCTATGGGGGGGGGGGGGTGATTGTTGCATAAGTTGGAAAACTTCTGGAACCTTTACTCATAACGTTTTTTATTGTAGTACCATTCTAATTGCTTTATTTCTGGGTCTTCATTTGGTGTACCCCTCCAACCAGTATGCCTTTGTTTATGAGGAAGGCAAAAGTAGGGCCAGTAATGGAAAAAGAGCAAAGCGTCACAGCAGGTAATTTCTTTGGGGGCCTTATTTGTTGCACACTGATGAGATTAATTACAATTGTAAGTTGTGAGGGCAGATAAGAAATAGGAAACTCTGACTAACTGGCAGTCTGTGTTTGACTATCATTTAATAGATACTCTGTAAAGCATACGCCAGCATGAATATCCAGCCATTATCTTAACACTCTGTACCTTGGTTTTGATGTTAACCATGCAAATAACAAGCCATATCAAATACAATGGTACATAGTCCTAACAACTGTAATTTAGACAAGCTCTGCTTCATTTCTGCCAGAAATATTTTACCTTTATCTTGCCTTCAGACTACATAGCTTCCATTTATGCTGTTACAACCCATTTTAATGGAATGCTGGAAGATGGCAGGCCTTTCAGATCCTACTAAATGAAACATTTCGACAAAAGCCTGGCAAATGTGACTGCTTTTACTTATTATTTGTATAACATGATAAACAAGGTTTTGCTTCGTGTCTGGCTATAATCTCCTACCATTCATCTGAGTACCTCTTGTCATTCTTGTGTTATTATGACATTTGTAGAGAGTCAGTACTATCAGTGTAAGGGACATTCTGGTATTTTCAGAACAGCAGCTCCAGAAAAAATATATATAAATTGTATACTGGAAAGTATTTTTGTTTGGCTGTAGCTGTTTTGTTTGGCATCTAGTGCTGCTGGTGTCCATTCTGGTGCACCTCAACATTCAGTTAAGGAGCAAAAAAAGATCCCCTCCTCCCTTCTCTCCAGTGAGGAGCACCAGGTCCATTCATACCCTCATGCTGATGTGAGCTAAAATAAAATAAAACAAATAAATAAAATGAAAGTCTGTACTTCAATTTGATCTGCCACTCACACTCTTTAACACTGTGTGCCCAGGGAGGCTTCCCCCTTCGCCCTTCTCTAGCTAGGTTTAAAGTCATCATCTTCATCATCATCTACATGAAATTGGGGGTGTCCTAATAGATATGCAAAAGCAATCTTAAAGCAAGAAAGGTGCAGCACCAAGAAAATTTCAGTCTGGAACAGGAATGTGATATAAAGGAACTTGAGCAAGAGGGCGTGTAAAAATATTTGGGAATTGATGAAGGAGCAACAATAAAACATGAACAAATTAGAACAAAACTTAGTAAGGAGCATTTTATAAGACTAAAATTAATAATGAAAATAGCCCTGACATCTAGGAACAAAGTCTAAGCTATAAACCAATTTACTGTTTCTGTTGTAACTTACAGTTTTGGGGTGGCTGACTGGCCTCAAAAGATATTGTATCTGTTGGACAGGAAAACAAGAAAAAATGCTTCATGCCAATCAAATGATTTATAGGAATCCATGTGTATACCAAGATTATATATTCCTCATTCTGAAGGAGGTATGGGCCTCCTCGAAACTGATTGCATGTACAGATAAGACTGATACATGTACAGATAAGATTGCATGATCATAAGACTGTATACATATCTGCTAACCTCACAAGATCCAAACATAGTGAAAGTTTTAAAACATGAAGAGGACAAGGCTAAGATCACTTCCCTGCTTAGCTTAGCAGAAGCATATCAGTATCAAGTGGGAATGGAAATCAAACCAGAGTAGACAAAAATCAGGTAGCACTTGAATGTGCCAAAAAACAAAAGAAAGAATGTAAGGAGAAGGATCAGGTGAGAAGGCATGAAATGTGTAAAAGGTATAAATATACTTGCAAGTAGAGAAAACTCTTGGAACAACCTCATCCTCATGTTAATCAGGCTCTGACACAGGGTTGGTTAAGGAGAGGGGAATTTAAACCAAAAGATGAAAGGTTGGTATTGGTGATCCAGGATAGTGGACTACGTACACATTGGTTTACAAAGCCCATTGAACATGTCAGAGAAACAGATACATGCATATTTGTAAAAACAGAATTGATATCGGTCGCACATCTTGTTGCTGGGTGTGTTGCACTAATGGCAGAGGGCCTGTATACTGAAAGGCATAATAATGTGGCAAGACTGTTGCACTGTGGATTATGCAAACATTGCAATACTGAAGTAGCTAAGAAGCATTGGAAACATGAGCCACAAAGCATTATAGAAAACAAAGTATATATCATGTGTGATCACCCATTACCAACAATTTAAAAAAATAGATGTGAGAATACAAGATATAGTAGTCCATGAAAAAAGACAAAAATAGCATTGATCATTGAAATACTTACACCCAGTGATTACACTGTCTTATGTACAGAGAGACACAAAGTCATAAAATGGCGGGATTTACAGGCAGAAGTGAGGGCAGTGAGGAAGAAGGATACCCAGACAGTTCCAATAGTAGTAGGAGCAATGGGTCTCATAAAAAAGAATTTATTGTCATATTTGTATATGCTACCGATACATGTAACTCTGTATGAATTGCAGGAGTCAATTCTGGGCACATTGCAGATGCTGTGAAGAGCACATTTGGCTAAATCAGAGACTGCAACAATACTAATTTCATGATCTTTAATCATTATTTGACTTAGCTCACAAGAATGTATCCAGGGAATCCAGCAATAAAACAACCAATGATCGAAAAAACAGCTCCCCTGAATGAAACACCACGATCCACAGTATCCAAATCCTTTATTGAGCGAAGTACATAAGCAATAGGTTAAGCGCTTTCATCTACTCAATGTAGATTTCTTCAGAACAACTTACATACTCAATACTACACTTTAAATACTTTCTAAAAGCCCGCCAAAAAAACTAATTACCTAACCAATCAAGCATTCATTAAAATTTAAAAGCACAAAACAACAATCTCATTTTTATCATATAAACTGATGAATAATTATATAATTAAATAAAATTCATTAATATAATACTAAAACCTTCATAAATTTGAATGTGATAAAAATCCTGACTAATAAATATAATATATTCCTATATATTAAATTGATAAAATGTATACATAAAGGACTAACGAACAACATAAATTCATTCATATACCATAGTTTAATTTCTTAATAAAGGTTTGGTGGGAATATACTCATTGATGCCTGGTGGACTGGCTGCATTCAGTCTAATCTGCCATTGAATCTCTTTCTCCCCTAGGATAGATAGGCCTGACAAAGGGGGAGGTGTAGTCTTGTTTGATATGGACACTTATATACAAAGAATATTTGATATTTTGAATACATCAGACCAATACGAGGTTTCCTCGCTAAATCAGATTAATATAGCCCATAGAAGGATTGACTTATATCTGGAAGAGTTTTTATTGGATGAACGTATCACTCAGGATTTATACAACTTTTTAAAGGTTGAATACCCCACTTTAGCAACTATCACGGGGATACCCAAAGTACACAAAAACATTCATGACCCCCCATTTAGACCTATTATTTCTGGAAGTCGTAGCAAAACCTTCCCTTTTGGCAAGGTAGTTGATCAATGGTTAAAACATATTTATCCAAAGATATCACATTTAATCAAAGATTCTTGGGAATTTCTTGGGAAGTTCAAACATGAATTATGGAATATGGATTTACTTTTTGTTACAATTGATATAAAAGATTTATTTTCATGTATACCTAGGACGGAAGGTATGAATAGGTTTATTAACAGTCTGAACAAGCATAGTGGACTAGAATGGGATAAGATAGACCTCCTATCTGAATTTATGAACCTGGTTCTTGACAACAACTATATTTTTTTTGAAGGAGAGTACTACAAACAAATATCAGGGGTCGCTATGGGGGCAGCATGTGCCCCCATTTATGCAAATATGGTTCTCTTAGACTGGGAGGAGGAATACAACCTATATACACCATGGATGGAGCAAATGGCTTGTTATGTCAGGCATTTGGATGATTTATTTATTTTATGGACAGGAAAGGAGAAGAATCTGATACGATTTATAGAATATATTAATGGAACTACTTCCTATTTACAATTTACACATAATACTAGTAAGATAGGTATCAATTACTTAGATACATACATTTTTAGTGATGGCACTACTTTCCAGTCTAAGATATACAGGAAAGACACTTTCTGTAATGCCTATCTGGAATATTCAAGTAATCATCCATATAAGCAGAAAAAAAGTATACTGAAAGGGCAATGTATTAGGGCAGCTAGAATGACTTCCAGAAAGGATGACATGATTGAAGAAATGAAATTTATTGGCCAATTGTTTAGTCAAAGGGGCTATCCATCATCAATGGTTAAGGATGTCACTGAATATGTGACTAATGAATGGGGAAATAAATATCCACCCTTATTGGGGAGGGAATTTTCACCACACAATCAGGTTAACAAAAAACAAATAGGAGATAATTATCATAAGGCCTATATACTACAGTATGGACAACATGTGGGAAAAATCAGGAATATTCTGGAGACCAACTGGAATATACTAACTTGTGATGAAGGGATTAGTGATAAAATAGGAGATAAACCTACCTTCGTCTACAAAACAGGGATGAATTTAAAGAGAATGATCGAGGTTAAAACTAATAATCGTTATAATGATGGGAATAAAAGCGTGACAGGGACTAAGCCATGTGGACACTGTAATCAATGCTCATTTATTTTACAGACTGACAGTCTGAATCTGGACAATAACATCAAAAGTAAAATATTTTTCAAAAAAGGAAACTGTCAGACCCAACATATAGTATATCTGGGAAAATGTATGTCTTGTCCTAGTTTTTATGTTGAGAAAACTGACAGACGGTTACGCAATAGAATATATGACCATACATACTGCATTAAGAAGAAGGACAAGAATAATGCATTATATAGGCACCTGGTAGAGAGTGAAGGCTGTAATTCATTCAAATTTGCCATTCTAGAAGTGGTTAGGAACAACCCTAGGGGGTGTGATATCAAATCTATCCTAGGGGAGAAAGAGATTCAATGGCAGATTAGACTGAATACAGCCAGTCCACCAGGCATCAATGAGTATATTCCCACCAAACCTTTATTAAGAAATTAAACTATGGTATATGAATGAATTTATGTTGTTCGTTAGTCCTTTATGTATACATTTTATCAATTTAATATATAGGAATATATTATATTTATTAGTAAGGATTTTTATCACATTCAAATTTATGAAGGTTTTAGTATTATATTAATGAATTTTATTTAATTATATAATTATTCATCAGTTTATATAATAAAAATGAGATTGTTGTTTTGTGCTTTTAAATTTTAATGAATGCTTGATTGGTTAGGTAATTAGATAATTAGTTTTTTTGGCAGGCTTTTAGAAAGTATTTAAAGTGTAGTATTGAGTATGTAAGTTGTTCTGAAGAAATCTACGTTGAGTAGATGAAAACGCTTAACCTATTGCTTATGTACTTCGCTCAATAAAGGATTTTGATACTGTGGATTGTGGTGTTTCATTATTTGACTTAGAAATGGGGTCCATTCCTGTTGTAGTATTAGAAATCCAAAAGACTTGGAGAAATTACAAATGGTGTCTTATCAACTGTTATCTGTCTTGATTCAGTGCTACTCTCCTAACTTCTTCAACAGTCATGCCTGACTGTCATAGACCTTCTGTCACACAATCCGTTCATCTCTTAGCTGGTTGTCCTCACTTCCTCTTGTTTTCTTCCTGTCTGTCCCAAATCTTCTTCACCGGATTGTCTTCTGCTTTCCTAAACATGTGCCTGAACCACCATAATCTGTTCTCTTTGTCCTTCTCCTCAAATGGGGCTACTTTAGCTTCTGCTCTTACATCCTCATTTCCACAGTGTGCATCTGATCAGCCATCTTGGGCAGTTCATCTCCATCATCTCTAGCTTCCTCAACAGCCCTGCCTTTACTGCCCATGGTTCTGTACCATGCAGTAGTACTGGCCACACCACTGTTTTGTGCATCTTACATTTCAACATTTTTGGCATTCTTCTCTTATACACTAACACTACACCTAACACTTTGTCTCGCTTGATTGCATCCTGTCTGATTCAAGTTTTTATGTCCTCATTCAGGCTTCCCTTTTCCTCAGCCACCCCTCCCAGGTACTTGAAGCTGTTAACTTGTTCCACTATTTTCCCTTCTATCTCAGTTTTCAGCTTCTACTGATTTCTCCCATTTGATACCATTACAGCTGTCTTCTCTGTATTCTGCTTCATCTCATGTGCCTTCGGCATTGCATTCCATTACCCTGTCATTTGCTGAAGTTCTTTTTTCAGAGTCAGCCTGTAATGCCACATGGTCTGCATAGAGCAGCTTTGTTGATTTGTTCTTTCTGACCTGTCTGCAAAAGTAATCCATCACTAGTATGAGCAACAGTGGGATCAGATCTGAATCCTGATGCACACCCACTCCCACTGAGAACCCCACTGTGAGTCCAAACACTGTTAGTACTTATGTCATTGGGTTCTTGTATATAGTCTGCACTCATTTTTCCAATGTTTCTGGAACTTTGAATCATCACAGGATATGCCCACATCAGTTTCTTGGGGCCTTGTCATATGCTTCCACCAAATCTAGGAATACCAAGTTGGATTCTTTCTTCGTCTCTAGCTTTTTCTCAACTATCTGTCTCACTGCAAACATCTGATTGGTTATGCTGCATCCTGACCTGAATCTTAGCTGCTCATCTCCCATGTTATTTTCTATTACTGTGTGTATTCATATATCAGTCACCATCTACACACTTTCATGCAGTGTGAATGACGTTTGATACCTCTGTACTGCCTACAATTGTGAATATCCCCTTTGGTCATGTGCAGTGACACTAGAAAGCAAATGGCTTGATGGTGGCCAACACATGGCTCAGCAAGAAAAACAGTCACAAGATCATGTAGAAGGGTGGCCAACATGCAACCCAGGTAGACGTTCTCATAGTAAGGAAAGGATACTGGGGTAGAATCAGCGATTGCAAAGTCAGCCCCAGTGAAACTCTCAGCTCGTATTATAAAACCATTGGTTGCCACAATCAGCTATGAGCAGTGTTCAAAGAAGTCTGTAAGGTCAACAAAGACAAGGCTGAATATCTGAAAGCTGACTGGAGGAAATAGATGGTTGAAGAAGGATGACAATATCTCAGAACTGCAATTGTGAGGGCTATAGAACAGATATGCGGCCGAGACAGTTATGCAAATAATGTACATAAGGATAGCTGGTGGTGGAATGCAGAAGTCCAGGAAGTCATCAAAAGAAAGGAGCATTGCAGGAAAAAGTGGGAGACAGAAAAGGATAAGACGGAATACTTGTTGGCTACCAAACAGGCTAAAAGAGGAGTTGCAATAGCAAAGAACAAGACATTAAAGGCACTCTACAGCTTCTGGAAATGGACTCAGAAGATGGCACAAAGAAACTCTATCAGGTTGCAAGGCAAAGACAGAAAGAAAAAGAAGATAGACATTACATACCCTTCATATAGGATGCCAGCAACAACCTGCTCACCAACCCACAGGAAAACAAAGGCAGATGGAAGGAACACTTCCAGTAGCTTCAAAATGAAGAAAACTCCACAGAAGCTGTACGGCCCCAGACACAGTCTACTATGAAAGAGGAGGATGAGCCCACCTTAAAAGAAGTACAAACAGCACTAAAGAAAAAAGTCAAGGAAAGCAGCAGGCTCAGATTAGGTTGCAGAAGATATGATCAAAATGTTGAGTGAGTTGGGGAAAAATAGCTCCAGAGGGTACTCATAGCAGTATGCAGAAAAAGGCATAACCCAGATGACTAGAAAAAAGCCATTTTAGTGCCTAATTGCACTTAAAGTAAATAACTATATTTCCTATAAGAAATGCTTGAAATAATTGTAAGAAGGTCAGGTGGTCACAAAATCTCACTTGCACTGCTGTAATAACTACTCCCCTTGCCTTTTATATTTGTTCGCATTTATTGGTGAATTCTGTCAGCTAGAACATGTGTGTGTGTGTGTGTGTGTGTGTGTGTGTGTGTGTGTGTGTGCGTATGTGTGTGTGTGCGGGCGCGTGTGTGTGTGTGTGTGTGTGTGTGTGTGTGTGTGTGTGTGTGTGTGTGTGTGTGCGTGTGTGTGTGGGTGTGTGTGTGCATGTGTGTGCATGTGTGTGTAGCCTCTTATATGTTTCCAGTGTAACCACTGTTTACTCCGTATTCTTTATTAATATTATTTTCAGGTAATGTATAAAAGCACATTTAATAATTTCCAAGAAATGGTTCAGAAAGTTTTGAAAGGTCTAGCTCAAGGTCATTATAGATTTTTATATTTTTTTGTTATGTTGTTAACTTTTGTCCCTGAAATAACAAAAACAAAATTATATAAAGTTCCCAAATCCCTGTATAAATCTTTGAGCAAAATAAATAAAAATAAATAAATAAAACAAAGAAAAAAATGTTCATATTCCACAATCATCAGCTTATTCTGCACATTATCAAAGCTGCAGGAATACATCATCTTAAGTAAATATCTGGTAATTCGAATTCTAAGTAACTTTTCACTGTTGGTTTCAAGGTGGCATTTTTGAATCTCATATTTAGATATTTTGAACCAACCATCATGGTGCTTGACTCTGGAATGTCTGTGCTGGGCCTTGGCTTGACTTTGTATGAGTTTTCACTACTATCGCTCTAAGATTTAATGTCAGCCAACTTATATTGTATTTATTGTAACGTGTTAATGATTCAAAATTAATAAGTTTTCTCTTTCTTTAATCACTTGGCAAAAGAATAGCAAGTTGTTATGAATATCCGTGTGCATTTTAAACTAGTATCACTAGCAGGGTTTCCTAAGGTTCACTGTAGGGCATAACATATATCCTTGTAATACTGAAGTCAACTGGCAATGCTTGAATATGCAGAAGTATGTCAGAAGCTATTGATTATGACACAGTTTGTATCTGGAAACATAACCTGCACATACAGAATCTCTCTGGAGTGTCAAATGTAGAATTTAAAGTAACAAAATACAAATGTACATATTTTATTATGAAAATCTCACACACACACACACACACACACACACACACACACACACACACACACACACACACACACACACACACACACACACACACACACTATAACTCCCTTTTCAGATGGTATATAAAATTGTTTACTAGTAAATATTGTTTTCCTCTTCTCTACAGCTGCAGAATCCAACCTATTGTCTCTACTGATTGCTGCCAAATGGCTCAATTGTTCTGCAGAAGTGGGAACTGGGCATTCATTAGGTTAAGTGTGGACCTTGCTTCCCACTTTGCCCTGCCTGGGGAACTATATCAGCCTATCTGTTCACCTAGCAGGGTTGGCTAATAGGCAGTGGGCTAGCTTTGAGTTCCATGGAGTGGTTTACCCTTTCTATCCCTGAGTTGCTCACAAACATGCTATGGCTACCTAATCAGAAGATGTGACATTCTCCTACACACATTTCCTTTCTCCTGGCTGCACAGGGAGGACCCTTTATAATGGATTATGAACCAACCCAGCCTCTGCAGGTGAGCGATATACCTAGTCATCACTAGGTTTTGTCAATGCCTGTTGCTAAGATGAGCAAGCTGGCATTGGCCACTCAAGCTTATCCTACCTGGTTCATTAGAGACCTGTAATACTAACTGAACACCTACGTCAGTTGTCACAGTTAGGGCGGCATCCCTGAATGTCATGATGCTTATGCTATTTTGTTGGCAAGGAATGCTTTATATTAATTATATATTATTGAATATATTAGTGAATATGGGAATCTTGAGGCAATGTTACAAATGCCTTATATACACAGACCACCTTCTCCTCTTCCCAACAAGCTCAAATATATGTGAGAGATGCAACTATATAGCCAAACTGGAGGCTGTGCTCTCTCAACATAGTACTGGCATGGTCAGTCTGGAGGAGAAGGTAATCACACACACCACAAATCCAGTCTCACATAGACTTATCACAACAGCAAACCAAACACATAAACACATAAAAACATACTCGGAGGCTCTAAATAAAAATCTGCCCAAGCAACAGAGACCTCCAAAGCAGACATCCAAGCAACTGCTACCCCACAACAATACCCACGTATCACATAGTTCACAAAGTCAGTGTGCCACACAGTCATAGCCCTTAAGGCTAAACAACACACCTAATACACTTGTAATAGGTGACTCTATTGTCAGACACACTGACGTCCCTCTCACCAGGCTGAACAAGGAGAAGGTCACTGTAAGCTGCCTGTCGGTTGCCAGGATCCGCCACATAATACAAGCACTCAGGTCACTCCAAAGCGACATAGAGGAGCTCTCTGATCATGTGGCCCAGGCCAGTATGACTCTGATCTTGAGTAGCATCTTACCCTCACCAAGAATGATACCACAGTATAAAGACAAAATGATCAATTTCAACAATTGGCTAAAGTATTGGTGTCACTCAAAGGGGATCCAGTGTCTGTCAGCTTGGGATTACATGCTTGACAAGCCACGTTGCTTCACTAGGGACGGCTTGCACCTGTCACCCCTGGGTTTTCGAATACTGGCCAAGGCTCTTGCCATCCCCATAGTGCCTTTTTTAGGCAAGGCTCAAAAGACAAACCCACCTCCTTAGACAACATGAGGAAAAAGAAACTACGGGTAATGCTGCTCAACGCCAGAAGTCTAAACCTCAAGATGCATGCACTCGAGGCTCTCCTCAGTATGGAGAATATCGATATCTGTGCAGTAACAGAAACCTGGTTCAAGGCTCCCAAGAGCACACCAGCACTACCAGGCTATACCTCATACCATGCTTTTCGGCTCCAAAACTCGGACCGAACCACAAGAGGAGGGGAAGTATCCAAATTCATCAAAGATACCCATACCTCCAGGCTAGTGGCACTGCACGAAGCATCTGAGACCATCCATGTGCAACTAACAGTGGGCAAAACTGCCTTCCAGTTTGTAGCCTCCTACAGACCACCCTCCCAAACTCAGGAACCCCACTCGGCTTTCCTGAAGACACTGGAGAATATGAAGGTCTCTCCAAACACCATTATATTGGGTGACTTTAACTACCCAAACATAGACTGGGAGCACTACTCAAGCCCCAACACCCTAGCCCAACGGTTCCTAGAATTTATAAACTCAAATGTAATGGAACAACTGGTCACCACTCCCACAAGAGGGGAAAATATATTGGACCTGATCATCACCAACATGGGGACTCTAAGTTCCATACCAGAGGTATACCCCTCATTGGTAAGATCTGACCATAAATTAATCGCTATGGACATCCATATCCTGTCCCCATCCCCAGCAAAGGAAACCACGGTCAAAAACTTCTCAAAAGCAAACTTCCCACTTCTCAAAACCGAGGTGGAATCCTTCAAAGCCCCAGGGCCAGTGGAAAATACAGCCCAAACCGCAGAATCCTTTACAAACGCATTCTATGGATACCTACAGGAATGCATGGATCGTGCTATCCCAAATAAAACCAAGACACACTCCTCCAAAGGCAGGAGACCTGTCTGGTGGACCCCAGCCATAAATAAGCTGTACAACAGAAGGAGGAAGCTACTACATGATAGAGCAAAATCCCTGAAAGGGAAGGCAACTCTGATCAGTACTAGCAAGAAACTACGATCCCTCATAAAATCATCTAAGGCTAGCTTCGAAAGAAAAATTGCACAAGACGCTAAAGATAATCACAAGGCTTTCTTTAGTTATGTCAGAAACCTGGGTGGAAACTCCCAGATATGCTCTGAGTTAGTGCAAAATGACAAAAAATACACTGAACCCACAGACATTGCCAACATCCTGGCAGAAAGGTTCAGTGCAAACTCCCCACCCCCCCAAATGAGCAAATGACTATCCCAACAGAGTGTAGCCTCCCTGACATCACAGATGCACAGGTGAGAGCTGCCCTCTCCAAAGCAAAAAACACAGCATCAATGGGACCAGATGGTGTCCCGGGCTGCGTTTTACATGAGCTCCAAGAAGAACTGAACCCTCACTTAAAATCACTGTTCAGTCTCAGCCTTACAACAGGATATGTACCCAAAGAATGGCGTACAACAACAGTGGTCCCACTCCATAAAGGTGGTGCCACAATGGACCCCGGAAACTATCGCCCTATAAGCCTAACTAACCTGGTCTGCAAAGCTATGGAGCTTATCATAATGGAACTCATAAACAAAGACATTGGGAATCTCCAAACACTGGATCCTACCCAATTCAGCTTTGTTAAGGGCAGATCATGCCTCTTGAACCTGGTCAATTTCTTTGAAACAGTCACCAAGGCCATAGACGAAGGGAAGGTCCTCACAGCCTACCTTGACCTTGCAAAAGCCTTCGACACAATACCGCACTCAGGCATCATAAATAAGCTCACCAGCTTAAATATCAACCCCTATGTCACAAGATGGGTTGCAAACTGGCTTAGGGATAGAACCCACATGGTCAGAATTGCAGGTGCCATGTCAGACTCTAAACCAGTTACAAGTGGCATCCCACAAGGCTCAGTCCTGGGACCTCTCTTGTTCGGTATATATTTCTCTGCGGTACAAGCTAACACAGGAGGACTATGGCTGACAAAGTTTGCAGATGACTGCAAACTGGGGGCCATAATCAACTCACTGGCTGACACAAGCATCCTCCAAAAAGGTCTCACAGAGATGGATAACTGGTGCCAGAGCCATGGCCTAAAGCTAAATGCCAAAAAGCGCATAGTCATCCCCTTTGGGAAAAACAAAATGCCCACAAATTACCACATAGGTGGTAATCCATTAAGTACGGAAGAAGTAATTAGGGATTTGGGGACCCAAGTAGATTGTAATCTCTCCTTTGACAATCACATTGCCAAAGTCGTTAGAAAGACATTCTATATAGCCCAGCTTATCACAAAGGGGTTCACATCTAGATCAAGAGAGGTCATTGTGCCCCTCTACTCATCACTCATCAGGCCCATAATTGAATACAATGCCCCATTTGGGATGTACCTTACCCGACACCTGCTACAACTAGAAAGACCCCAAAAGTACCTCACTAAGAGGATCAAGGGACTCAAACAGATGCCCTACGCAGTTAGGCTAAAGAAACTCCAGCTCTACTCAGTTGCTTACTGCCTACTCAGAGGCGACCTGTGCCTGACGTATAAAGCCATGTCCAACCCAGAATTAATGGACATGCTCCACCTCAAGAAATCCAAATCCATCAGAACTACACACTCCAGTGACTTAAACCTCAGCACAGAAATAAATAGAACATGCTGGAGGGACAGATTCATATCCCAGAGGCTCCCCTCACTCTGGAACAAAATCCTAATCCATGTCAGACAGAGCCCCTCAATGACCCTCTTCAAGAAGAATCTTGGCGTTTGGATGGGAGATCGTAAATTTACCCTTGGGATCTCTTCTGTGTCACTGCTAGACAGAGGCATGGTAAACTAACCTTAAATGGGCTATCTTCTGTGACCTACTATACAGAGGCACAGTCAACTAATCTAGGAAGGGTGGCGAAAGCCAAACACACTCTGGCTAGGCCTGTAAATGCCCTAAGGCAGATAGCCTAGTATCAGCCTATGAACCTATGAACCTATTGAACTTTAGTAGCAGAAGTAAGATAATTCTTCTCTGCCTGTACTGCAATGTAAACTGTTTACTTGCTGACTGCTGTTCATGCATTAATATTATATAGTTAGAACCTTTCTTTGCATGAAAATATGCAACAAATATTTCATCCAAAGAATTAAGGATTTGAATGAAAACATGCAAGAGATATTTCAGGAGAAGAATTAATAACCTGTTTAATCTAAAATATGGTCAGTCTAAAAGTATTTTATTGCATATATATTCACCAGCTGTGTTTATATCTTACTTTTATGGAATTTTGGATCCAAAATTATATACAGCCCAGTGCACACGTGTGCTTCATGGATCTGCTCTGATTACCTTTTCACATTAGAAATCAGTCTATCTTAAATGTGGGTGTGAATGGAGCATAAGTAAGTTGTGAAACAGATTTTCCATACTAGTGATTTATTATTAGTCAGTGATGATACTCAAACACAGGTTAGATTAATTCGTTGGTGACAAAAGTATAATAACCATCATAAGCAGAGATGCACAAATAACAAGACCCCTGTGTAATAATAAACATATTATGGGTAATATTCTACCAGCTGTGGATTAATAGGCCTATCAACATCTCTGCATGTGCAAGGAGAAGCCTTTATCCCTTTCACTCATTAGGAGCAAAATGGAGTATATCATTATTTCTTTCTCCTCTTGTTTTTTCAGTGAAGAGAGAGAGAGAGACTCTCAGAAGGCAAAATGTATAGTCCTGTACAGGGGAATGAGAGGCATCTTATACATCTGGGTAGCCAAACAAATAGTGGCTTCCAAACCAAATCATGGAGGCAAATCCTCTGCCTGTGGTAGGGAACCAACTAAAAAATGTCTGTGAAAAATCTCACCAGATTAAAACCTCATGGCTTACAGGGGAAAAAAATAGCAGTGTTCCTACTGAAGTACCACATTATCCAAAAGAATATAGTGGTGGAAAGTATCACACAACAGAAAAATGGTTAAAAATGAAAGTAAGACTTTCAAAACTGCTTCTTGTCTGAAGACATCTTTTTATTTGTAAATAGTTCTTTACAGGCAGATGAGCGCTGCTTGGATGATGTGTTAAAGCTTGTAAAAACATGCACTTATTTCAATTGTTCAGACAGAGGCAGTTCTTCAAGATATGTCCATCCTCAGGGGTAGTGCCATCAGTGGGGGATGGATCACCACTGGGGACCGGGTCTAGAATATTGCCTTGCTAAACAAGTTTTACCTTTTTTCAAATAGTTAAAAGCTACATTTCAATTGCATCTAATGAAAGATAACAAATCTTCTCAAAATGTTTTAAACATAAGTGCAGCAAAATGTGGTTGCAAAGCAAAATCAAGTCTAACTTTAAAAAAAACCTTGTGCCTTAATCTATCACCTTCTACACTGCGGTTATTTTTCTTTATTATAAAACCAATCTAAGTATTGCCTAAGCATGGATATTGCTTTCCAGTAAATTACATGCCTAGCTTAAACCACTATAAACTGGTAAAACGAAAAGGAATAACTATAAAGATAGAAAGAGACTCTCAGCTTTCTGGAACCAATTCTGTAGCACTTTCATGTACCTTCCCCAGATCTGACTGCAGGGGTGGGTCTACATTCATGTGCTGATTCCTATAGTTGACAGTTCCAGTATTAGATGTGCTCATCTAAAATAGTTTAAATATTGCTAATGATCCAGGGTTGATTTGGATGGATGGCGCAGTGGTGCAGCGGTAGCGTTGTCACCTCACAGCAAGAAGTTCTCCAGTTCGATTCTCGGCTGGGGTGCCTTCTGTGTGGAGTCTGCATGTCCTCCCTGTGTTCGTGTGGGTTTTCTCCGGGTGCTCCGGTTTCCTCCCACATTATAAAGACATGCATATGGAGCCTTTCTCCCTGGGCCTCCGCTGAAAATTGGCTGTGTTCCAAGTCGGAATTTCCCGGTTAACAAATGTTAAATAAAATAAATATAAATAAATAAAAATAAGATTTAGTCTCTTGTGGGCAACATGGAGCTCGCTTGGTAGGTATTTAGCCAAATAAGAGATACCCCTGTTTAGGCTGTTGAGTTTATATCTTTCATTTTTTTTTCTTCTTTTACTTTTTTATATATAACTAATACAAGCTACATAGAAATATGACTATATATATATATATATATATATATATATATATATATATATATATATATATATATGATTTATTTATTTATTTATTCCAGTTTGGTGACTGGGGAGGTCCACTGGGCTCGAGAGCCCATTTTCAGTGGAGGCCCGGGGAGAAAAGCTCGACAATACAAAGTTTCATCACATAATGAATTACAAAGAAAAAATATTTGCATTACAATCAATAGGTAGTATTACAATCAACAGGTAGTATTGCAGTCAAACAGGTATCATTCAGTAAAACAACAAAGATATCAATGAATTGTCAAGGAGAATGGGAGGCATAGAGCATAATGGCTGGATGTTAATATTAGTTACATTTATAATCTAGGTCTATGAGAGAAGTTAGAAAGGTATGAAGGTTAGCCATATATATATATATATATATATATATATATATATATATATATATATATATATATATATACACACATTTGGTCGAAAGTAAGTTTCCCCAGCACACTTCACTGAAAGCTCACTTCACTGAAAACTCATTTCACTGAAGTTCATTTCATCAAGAGTTCTACATGGCCTTTTCCCCACTCTAGTGTGACGCTGGAGTTAGAATATTAAGTAAGGGGGGCTGTGGGGGGCCTAGCCCCCACTTATATTAAATGTTTTAAATCATAGACATGTATACTTCTAAGTTAAATAAATAACCCTTTCCAAAAGACACCTTATAACTAAACTATGTGACACACACCCCCCTTACCTTATATTCTAACTCCAGGATTGCACTACAGTGGGGAAATGGCTATATATAACTTTCGGCAAAATGAGTTTCGACCAAATGAGTTTTCAGTGAAGTGAGCTTTCAGTCAAGTGTGCTTAATGAAGTCAGTTTCGACCAAATGTGTTTTCGACCAAAGTAGACCCATGTATTATAGATATATATATATATATATATATATATATATATATATATATATATATATATATATATATATATATATATATATATATATATATATATATATTTACTTACTTTTGTTTTACTAAGCAATATTAAAGCAAAACTAAACAATATAATATGAAATAAAGTGTGGGGGCTTCACCCCCACACCCCCCTAACTATATATTCTAACTCCAGGGTCACACTACAGTGGGGAAGTGGGCATATCCCATTTTCTTGCCAATAATACTTATTGGTCAAATGAAGTGTCAGTCAAATGAAGTGTCGGTCAAATGAAATTTCGGTCAGATGGGGTCGGGCAAATGGGTGTTGGGCAATTGGAAGTTCGGGCAAATAAAGTAGACCCATATATATATATATATATATATATATATACATATACAGGTTTACCATCATAATATTGAATGACAAAATGTCAAACTATCATTTGGTCGAAAAATTAGATCCCAACCCAAAACATTTAATTGTCAAAATTTCTACAATCATTACATTGAAAAAGCAATGTGAACAACTCTACTATTTTGCAGGGGGGCTATGCCCCCCTGGTCCCCCCATGTGGGGGGCTGTGCCCCTACACCCCCCACTTAATTATATCAACTCTGAGATCACACTACAGTGCAGAAATGGGCAGATTCGATCATTTTGACATTGTGAGGGTTGGGAGGATGGCCTAATGGTTAAGGTGTTTGCCTTACAAATGCAAGGTACAGGGTTTGAATCCCACAGGGGATAATTGGCTAGGCTTAAAATGGCTTGCAAGGGCAGTTAGCCTAGTATGAATCTAATTTAATTTCAACATTTTGATCATTCAATATAGTGTGTTCAACCAATTCAGTTTCAACCATTTGTCATTCAATATTATGATGGTAAACCTATATATATATATATATATATATATATATATATATATATATATATTTATTTATACTGGCCATTATCTCAAAATTGTGTAGCCAATTTTCTAAGGTTCAGTATGCAGTTAATAGAAAATGGGGTATTCAGGCCTGCTGGTTTTCCTTGTCTCATTTGAATCTACCATTCTCATTCCTTTTTCTCTAGTCTGTCATTTCTATTGCCATCCATGTCTTCATAGTGGATCCTGTTAATGCCATGAAATGTGAAGGTGGTGTGTCCACATTTTCCTTAGTGTGCTTGACCAAGGATTTGATTGGACTGTGTGTCTTTAACTTATTGATAGTCTTTCCCACATAAAACACCAGACAAAGCTTGCATTGTGATCTGCAAACAACTGTGTCAGAGCTGCAGTTACTGTAGTCTGTGCTTCAAAATTTCTTCTGGTTGCTCATGAATCTGCAATAGTTGTAGAAAGGTGGGCCGCATTGATAGGTGCTTTTCCTAAGACGCAAGTCTTCTACTGGCACTCTTCTTTCTACATAGTACCTTATGCTCTTGTTTTAAGGATGGTGAAGGCCAGTTTTGAGGGGAGGATCTTATTCAGAGTCTTGTTCTCATCAATAATGCTCCAGTTGTTTATTGTTCTTTTGATGTCGTTATTAAAGTCCAATGAAGAGGTGAATGTGGTGCTAGTCCTCCACCTATCATTGTCCCTGTGTCTGATGAGGGTACAGAGATTTCTGTGAGTATGGTCTAAGGTTTGTTCCAGATTGGGGTCATTGTTTTCTTTACAAATAATGATGGGGTCTATGATTTGTTTGATGAATCGGTTGCAATATCCTCAAGCCAGAAAGCCTTTTTGTAGTTCTATGATTTTTTTTTTATGAATAATTATTTTTCCTTAGTCACTCTTGCTTTCCTCAGTCCTTACATTCATTTTTATTTTCTTCAGATGCATGCTGCTGTAGTGGAGTAGCAATTTGATCCATGTGGGTCTTCAGTACAAGTCACTGCTGAGTAATCCTACCTCATGATTTTTACTAATCTGGATGTCCAAAAAATTAACTGCATAGGCTGAGGGTGGTGGCAAAGTAGAGGAAACTTGTGGAATTGTTGATGAGCTCCAGAAAATGCACAAGAAGATCTAGGGTCCCATTCCAAATAATAAAGATGTCATCGATAAAGCAGGGGTAACAGGCCATCTGTGGGTAAAAGGAGGAGTTATACACATATTCCTCTTCCCATTTTCCTAGTGTGGTGTTAGCCAAGCCTGAAGCCATGGCTGCTCCCATTGCAATCCCTGTGGTTTGTTTAAAATATTTACCTTCAAGTTGAAAATAGTTATTGTTAAGCAAAAGTTTTAGCAGCCTTCCTATGGATTCAGTATCCCTGGGAAGGGCTTCCCACTCCTTGTTGTAAGCTTTGGTTACTGCTTGTCTGCAGTAATCATGTGGGAGGACTGTGTATAACACTCTGGCATCAGTTGTGACCAGGATGGAGTCATGGAGCACTTGGATTTCCTTGATCTTTCTCAGGAAGCCAGGGAATCCAGTATGAACGATTTGTTGCTTTCAGATAGGGACTTGATCTGCACCTGCAGATATATCAAGATAGGTTCAGTGATAGATCCACCACTGGCTTTCACTGGTCTGTTAGGAAGATCAAGTAGATTCTTGTGGGGATTGGGAATGCCAAAAAAAGTTGGGGTGACTCGGGTGGGTGACTGTCAGAAATTCATGTAGGTCATTGCTTTTAAGTCTTTCTCACTGAGGTTTGTGATTTCAGTTAGGATCTCTTGATGAGTATATTTGATCCTGCCAGGGTCCGTGCTTTCATAATATGTAGGAGCATATTCAGGATTTTAGCACTATAAGATGATGCATCAGGGTAGGGGAAGCTGTAAAGTTGTGGAGACAAATGCCACTATTAATGATAGATCATCCAGCCCCAGTAAATTAAGTCTGATATAGACTGGAAAGTATATTACCCCCCTCAATACTTGCAATAGAATTTTATTTGACTGAAAAAATGGATAACTGGCCTAGCAGCAAATGTTACAATGAAGAGAATGGGAACCTTATTGCAGCAAGAACCTACTACTCAAAGATGTCCAGTTATGATGAAGATCTCATTCAGTTGTATTTTACTTTAATTAAAGTTATTGTTATTGCAACAAACATGTTATGACTAGACTACAGAGCAGTTATGCTTTCTGTTTTGATAACTCAACCCTTAGGTCTAAGATGGAAATTTAGATTATTGATAGGGACTGTTGAAGGGAATAAGCTCTCCCATTACCTTATAAAACAATTCATTGCTTTTTTATACCCAGTTTGGGACTTTCCATTTCCCTGTTACCACCAAGCATCAACACCTTGATAGACTTATTCTTTCCTAGGTATTGAAAAATACCCAAAGGGAGAGGCCACACCTGTGATCATGCCTGTCATCCTTTTGACAAGTTGAGGTTTTGTTATTATCCTACTTGTACTTCTGTCTCGCTGCGATGGTGCAATGCCTGCTGCGATGGCCCAGTGTGGCCATTTGCTTCCATTCAGCCACTCAGTTCATGTGGATCACATGCCATCCTTGAATGGCTTAATGCTCCAGAGCTCCTTTGTTGCAAATGTATGGTTCAAACTCCTATTTACATTATGGGAGTGAACATTCCCCACATTTAAAGAAAAACATCATTAAAGGACAAATGGTTAGGGGAGCCTGCATGATCTCACACTATGAAGATTTTGTTGATGAAATAGAAAAGATAAAAAATGTTTTGGAGAGAAATTATCCTACTAATATTATTCAAATGTAGTCTTTGAGGTTATGGGGGATGGTAGATAAAATATGAACCCTTACTTGTAGCAAAAATTTTGAACACAAATGATGCGATCGGTTGAACTAAATAACAATAATTATAGGAGGGTTTTTAGTTTAAAGTACAATCCAGACTGCAAGGAAGTTCAAGGAATAATTAGGAAGTATTGGGATAGTTTTTCTAAGATGCACAACACATTGGGAGTTTTTTTTCTATGCCTCCTATATTTATTTATAAGACAGGACCCAATGTTAAGGATATTTTGGAAAGGGGTGACAAGAAAAAGCAAGGAGTAATCAATAAGAACAAAAACGGGGCACACAAATGTAGGGCTTGTAAACAGTGTCCATATGTTGTTAACTGTGAATCACTGGTTATTTTGGTAATTGTAAATCTAAAGGAGTGGTTTATTTAGCATATTGTAAAATCTGTTTTTCATACTATGTTCGCAAAACAGAAAACTTTACAAGTAAGAATATATGAACATAATAAAGATATAAGGAAGGGGGTACTTACTAATGCATTAGCAAAACACTGCATTAATTGTAGGAAGAGTGCTTTTTTGTTATGGATACTTGAACAAGTTGATCAAAGTCCTTGGGGAGGGGGGGGTCAATGGGAATCACTCTTGGAATATCATGAGTTATTATAGCAAGTAATATTGAATGACATTGCCACCCCTCAACTTAATGATCAAGTGTCCTGGATTCCTGTTTAAAAATTAAGGGCAGCTAAGCTATGACCCCTTGAATAGTTTTGCATACATGCATGGATATATGTGTTGTTTTGTCATAATCTATGTTGTTTTATTTTTATTATAAATATAAAGTCCTCAAAGAAATCTTTCAGCTGCATTACAATGATAAATTGTGAGTTTTTGTAAAGAGTGAATGTGTTGTGTAGATTTTATCTATTTTTAATGAAAATGTGGATTACTTAACACAAAAAGGGATCTCAGACATAACATTTAAATCCCATTCAGGAGGGAGCTACATGGTTGGGAGGCCTAAGGTTGATCACCTCATTCATAATTCACCAGACTGTTGACATGAATAAGACGCGTGATTCTTCCAGATTTCAGGCCAGAGTGACAGAAATGTGCAGTCTAAAAGAATAATAAGCTAGGCTCTTCTTATACAAAAGTGAGAGAGATTCTAGCAACCATGGGACAGGCAAGAGGTAGGTGATCTCCTCCATTACCATCAGAACTGCAAAAACTTATTTTCTTGAAGGAATTGATTGTTCTTCCATATCACTGTTGCAGTATTCTTAACAATAGGGATCCCTTGCCAAGGGTAGCATGATTTCTGGCAAGTATACCAAACCCTTCAGGTTGTAATAGGTACACCATACCTCACACACATGCTCCCCATGCGTGGCATAGGGCATAAATGTAATGTATACATGTACCATTCTCAGAACTTCTTTGGCTCCAGTCTGAATGCCATCTTCAGTCATCAGTCTGAATGCTCATTCATCTGCTGGTTACCATGCTGCTTTTCAGATAAGTGACCCATTGGGATATTTTCTTCTTATCTCCTTTTATTTTTTCATTGTGGGTTTCATGTTATTCAGAAATGGGAAATGCAAGCGTGGGAGACAGATTTCCTGTAAGGATCATCACAAGCAGTGTTTGTTTTACTTAGGTGTTTTTCACGACCATACATCTTATACCATTTTCAGGTATTTGTTCTAAAAACTTTGTGTAGTTGGCTCTCTTCTTCAATGATTCATTTAGAAAATCAATGTCTTAGATTGTTGGTTAAAGATCCTGTGGAGGAATCTTCAGGGCCCGATGGTTAGCTGTCCATGAAGAAGTAGACCAAAAAAGCTTGGTTGGATTCTTCAGATGTAGCATCTTCATCGGACGTCTCTCTTGAGGTTAGTGAAAGCTCAGAGGACTGCCCATTTTTTTCAGTCAGATTCCTCTGCCATGACTGCTTCAGAGGCCAGCATGGATCTGGCTTCTTGCATGTCCATGGAAGCCTTGCAGATGTCCGCTTTAGATGTTCAGGGGAACTGCAGCTAATTATTTTTGAAGGGCCTAGGGGTGTTCCTCAAATCTTGGTTACAGAAGAGATTACTACTACCCCTATTGAATGCTGTTGGGGGTTGGAGTGATGTCCTCTTGAAAAAGAAGCAGAAAACTAAGCACCTTTCTCCTGCTCTCAAAGATCCTCAAAGTGAATGGCAAAATTTCACACAAGCCCTTATGGCTCTGAAACTTCCTCAACAATTTTGTTTCCTGCTCTCCCCCTTGGTCTTCACCCCTTCTTAAAAGGCCTAGGGAGCAGGTTTCATCTGATGAGAATGTGGATTCTGATGAGGTATCCTTGGCCTATTTCTTCACAAATTCCCTCTCTCTTGGATTATAGCTCCAATGAGGAGGACTCTATCAGTCCTGAGTCTCCTTTTGAGGTGATTCCTTTTGGTAACACAATCTCCCATATGATGGAATCTTTTTAAGTGGGATTGTGCACAGGTATTTGATGTTCAGAGAAGGTACTATGAACTTCTTCAAATGGAGTCTCCTAGGCCCGCTGCTGTTTCTGCTGTTCTGGCTGTCATGTTGGATGCCTTTTCCACAGCTTATCAGGCTAATGACTCCCTGGCCCCTGCTCCTAAAAATTAATAGGTTTATAAGGTGCCTGGGGATTGCAAATTCCTTTATAGGTGCCCCTCTGCTGACCCTTCTGTTGTTTCTGTTGCTTCTGATAAGCCATCTAAACTTTTGCCTTCCACAAAGTTGCAGCGGGACTATGAAGAGGTTGGGTAAGAAAGTCTATACTTTTGCTACCTTGGCCTTTAAATCTGTAAACTACCAGACGTATATGACCAGTTATATTTTAGTTCTTTTCTCTCAGGCCTGTCATGTTATTTCAGATCTTCCTGACTCTGAGGGTAAGAATTCAGCTCTTTCTTTACTAAGGACATCTTCTAAAGTTGCTCACCATTCACTTAAATGTAGCTATGATGCAGGTGATGCCTTGCCTAGAGTTGCTGCTTTTGGTTCTGTGTCGAGCAGGTGTTCCTGACTTTGACTACAACCTTCATCTGATGGTATTAAGGCTAAGTTGAGGGATGCTCCTTTAGAAAACAAAAATCTTTTTGGTGCTGCTGCTGAGCTATTTAAATCCCTTCAGCAAAAGAGTACAGCTTTACAGGATTTGAAACATATTTTTGTTTTGCCTGTTCCCAAGTTTCAAAGGAGTTACCCTAATAAACCTGCCTTTTTCCGCAGACAGTCTCATCCTCCCCCAAAGGTAACAAGGGTGGTAGAAGGGCTCCTCCTCCTATTTCTACTTAAACTCCATCAGCTCAGAAGCCTCCTTTTCTAGACAAGCCAGGTGCTGTCCGACTATCCTTGCCTCTCTCTTCTCAGTCACAGCTCTCTCTCTCTCTCTTTCATCTTTCCCTGTCTCTTCCTATTTGGTTAAAGATCACTCAGGATTCTTGGGTCTATCAATAATCCACCAAAGGTATTACATGGTTTGGAAATCTCTTCCCCTAGTTTTGGCCATTTCTCAAACGCCCCAGGAACAACTGCCCTTTTTCCAGAGGTGTTTCAAGTCCCATTGTCTCAAAGAACAATTCAAGAATTTCCAAGTCCTCAAAGAGGGAAGGGATTTTACTCCAGAATGTTTTTGGTCCCCAGGAAGGAAGGCACCTGGAGACCCATTCTGGATCTCTCTTTCTCAGCTAAACAGCTTTTTGAAGATTCCTTCTTTTTGGATGCTATCCCTTCAAATCTTATTTCCTTTTCTTCTTCCTCAGGCTTTTCTATTTTCCCTGGACCTCAAGAATGCTTATCTCCTTATCCCAATTCATCTCCTTTGCATGTTTCTCTGTTGCTTCCATGCATTTTCATTTTTCTGCTTTGCCCTTTGGCCTCTGTACTGCCCCAAGGATCTTTACCAAAGCCTTGCTCCTGTGACTGCTTTATGCAGATTGAGGAGAATACAGATCTTTCATTACCTGGATGATCTGCTCATTCAGGATTTTCTCCAGAGATCTTACTTCAGCATCTTCACTTTGCTATTTGTCTTCTGCAAAGCCTAGAGTTTACAGTGAATTTCCAAAAAAACATTCCTAAAGTCTTCTCAGGATTATGATTTTCTAGTGTGCAGACTCCAGACTTTTCCAATGCTGGCATATCTGCTTCTTCCCAAGGCCTTAACTCTGATTGCATTTTTTTACTCCCATCTTCTTCTGGACTCCATTACAGCTAGGGAGTTTCTAAGGGCACTGGGATACATGGTTCCACCATTGCTATACTTCTTCTGGCCAAACTTCATATGAGAAAGCTGTAGTGGTTCCTAAAGTCAATCTGGCTTCAACATTCTCATCCTTTGGATTTTATAATTCTCCTTCACCCCTATCTCAAACTGGAACTTCAGTGGTGGAGTTACCAGTTGTCCATTGACCCATGGCTTCTTTTTCTACCTCCAGTCTCCTCTAAGAAGCTCTTTATAGATGCCTCAGACATGGGATGGGGTCTCCTTTGGTCCTCTGAAAGTGCAAAACCTTTGATCTCTTTGACAAGGGAAAGACCACATCAATATCAAAGAGATGAGATCCCTTCTCTTAGTTCTTCAGGCTTTTTGTTCTCTTCTTCTTTTGGGGCCCCCTCAAAGTCTTCACAGACATACCACAGTGATATGGTATATCAACAAGCAGTGGGGGACAAAATATTATCTCCTGTGCAGACTGGCTCTTCAGATTTAGGATCTAGCTGTCCAGTATTAGGTGACCCATCAGGCAGTTTATATTCCTTCAGATCAAAATATTGTGGCATATTCTCTGAGCAGGTCCACAACAGAATCTCACAAGTGGATGCTTCATAGAGATGTGTTTCTGGACATTGTTGACCAGTGGGGTACTCCTAAAATAGATCTTTTTGCCTGCCCTCTGAACATTCAACTTCCTCTCTTTTGCACCAGAGTTGCAAGTCCTCTGGCATGGAAGGTGAATGCCCTCTCTTTATCTTGGAAGGGGATGTTTCTTTATGCCTTCTATTTCCTTCCTCTCCTACCGGGGGTCCTGTTCAAGATAAAACAGGATGGTCCCAAAATCTTGTTGGTGACTCCCTTTTGGCCCAGATATCATTGAGTTTCTCTTCTTCTGCAGTTAACCAAGGGTAATCACTTCACAGGGTGGACCTACTCACACAAGATAAGAGGTCTCTCATCCACCCCCACTTGTCTACTCTTCAACTGACATTGTGGATGATAGGGTTTTGATCACTGTTAGGCACCTTTTTATGAGAATCTTCTTTGGGTCCTGCAGGAGACCAGGAAACCCACTACCAGAAAATCTTATGTATCCAAATGGAAGAGATTTGCTGTCTGGTATATTTCTCGTAACCTGGATCCACTTACTGTGGAAGTTCCTTTGGTTGTTTCTTATTTGTGTGAATTATTCAGTGTTGGGTTGACACTCTTCTGTTAAAGCCAACCTATCATCTATTTCTGCTTGTCTACCTTTGAGTCCCCCTTTGGCTTCTTTATTTGAGGTCAAACAATTTCTTGAAGGTGTCCATCATAGCAGGCCTCTCAGAAAGCCCATTCCTCCTTCCCGGGACCTAAATTATGTTTTCTGATAAAACTGACTCAGGCTCCTTTTGAGCCTGCAACTTCAGCTTCTTTGCAGCATTGTTCTTGGAACACTGTTCTTCTTTTGGCCCTTACCTCAGCCAGATGAGTGTCTGAGCTGCAAGCCACTATGGCTGTTCCTCCTCTTTTGTTTTTTTCATAGGGACAGGGTGTCTCTTCGTACTAATCCTTCTTTTATGCCCAAGGTGGTTAATGAGTTGTCTCTCAGTCAGTCTATTCAATTGTCCACCTTTTTCTCTTCTCCACAATCTGCTAATGAGAAGGTTCTTCACGCCTTGGATTTGCATAGACAACTCAGATATTATTTGGTTTAAAAGTAAAGCCATTCAAAAATCTGATCAACTTTGTTTCCTTTCATCCTAGGTCTTTATGTTTGGCTATTTCCAAGGAAACCACTTCTTTGTGGATATCTAAAGCCATTTCCTTTTGTTATACCTTTCATGGGAAAATACTCCCTTCTTCTGTTAGGGTTCATTTTACTAGACCTGTGGCTTCTTCTGGTGCATTTTTCAGGAACTTAGTCCTATAAGTACGATGTTGTTTCTAAGGCTAGAGTCAGTTTTTTCAGGGCTATCTTACATGGGTTTCTTGAGGGCTGTGCTTGTCCATCCTCCTCCCAACTTTCTTCCTGAGTTTTTGTACACACCCTATTGTAAAGAATATTGAAATAGTGATATGGAAGGACATAGTACAGTGGTCTAAAATCTTACCATAACAGTAGATGTCCTTCTTTTCAGTGTTGCAGTATTCACTCCCTCTCTTCTCCTTTGTTCCTTTTCTGCTTCTGGATGTACGCGTTTCCTGTTTATATCCTTAGAGTGTCATTCCTACTGGGGCTTTTCAGTTCTGAGGATGGTATGTCTGTATGTCACCTTTATGCCCTATGCCTTGTGAAGGGAGCATTTACAACCTAAAGGCTTTGGTATAATGGCTGTACATCAGGCTACCCTTGGCATTGGATCCCTATTGTAAAGAATACTGCAACAGTGAAAAGAATGACATCAACTGTTATGGTAAGGTTTTACACAACTGTACTTTCCTTACTAACCACTATACTGTGCTTCACTCTATAGGCCTTTGTATCAGGCTGCTTGGGTTTGACCTAAAAGTTGAACAGGCAACTCCTTGCTAACTGATGTAACTTGCTGATAGGTTTGGCTACTTTGGAGTTATATTAATCAGAGAGGTGCAAGGAGTATAGCTCCCTGCTTGGGGGTGTGTGGGCACACACTCTCCACTTAAATTTCATTAGAATGTCTGTTCTGCCAAGGTGACAAAATGGGAGTTTGAAGTGGACATCCGTTAAGCCTACTGGATGTAGTGGTCTGATAGCATCAGTCTAGAATGCCCTCTCAAGAGAGAGGGAGAGAAGAGAAAGAGAGAGAGAGAGAGAGAGATCTTGGATTTCCATGGACTAACTAAAATACCCAACCACTGAATGAGGCTCGTTATGCAGTGAATGCTGTATTATGGGGTCTTGATTGATGGATCCAGAATCAGGCAGTTGCCTAGGTGTAGGCAATTGTGAATACCATTGTCCCTGAGATGAAAAAATGCTGGATCTTTGCATTTGGAGAAACTGTAGAGAGATGAGAGGTCAAATGGCAAGAAGGAAAAGTGAAAGTGATCCTCCGTGATTCTGAATCTCAGGAATGTTCTCCATGACAACTGAACTGAGAAGGTCTTCCTGTAAGCATCTGTCAGGTCCAGTGTAACCATTCAGGCTGCATTTCCTATTAATGGTAATAAGCTCTAAAGGATGACCATTTTTTACTGTTTTTCTTTTTATGCACATCAGTGAAGTTAGACCTGAGGATAAAACTCCTTTGGTTGATCCTTTGGGAGTGAGATGGAATCTGGAAAAACAAGCCCTTTAAAATAATTAATAATAGGAAAGGAGAGCATCCTTTCTTCCATTTTATAATAATTCATTGAGAGAAAAAAGAACTAGTTTTAATTAACCTCGTATGTGAATTAGACCAAATACTGTAGGCTGGATTCATGAATGCCTACACTAAGAGTACACAAAGAATGCCTACACTAGGTGTACACAAAGAATGCCTACACTAAGTGTACACTCTTCTGAGTGAACAGATAGCACAAGCATAACTCACACCTTCTTCCCCCTAATTTTAGTTTTCATACTGATTTTCTTGCAGCCTTAAATATCTAGGGGTATTCATAAAGGTTGCCACAAGGTGTAGACTATGCATACACTTAGGACAATCTTTCTTTTTTAACAGACAGCAAAAAAATGTGGTAGGGATGTTCTTGGATACAAACCAGGTACACTTAGTGTACCCTTAGTGTAGGCATTCATGAATCCGGCCCTGTTTTCAGCCATGACTTGGAGCAAGAGACATAAACACAAATAAAACATTTGTTAACAATATGAAAATTATTGCAATTACAGTATTGCACAATAAAACAAAATTAAATGAAAACATCATTCTGTACCAAAATGATAATTAATACATTCACAAAACTGAAAAAAAACATTTGAGATGAACAGTAAATACAACTGAAAAATATAAGTGAAATACTAAACATCCAGTATGCATAGCAGTCATCAAAGAGGCTGGTGTCACAGATCTGAACAACAGTAGCTACAGAACACATTTACATAATAATGCATGTATGAATACATGTACAATAAACACAGCAGATGGAAAGTAATATAAATTGGGCAACCCACGAGGAAATCACAAATGGATCTGACAACAGCAAAGACAGAACACAATGCTTTGTTAACAATACCTGATGGTGCAGAGGAAAGGCATCTGTCTGTACTACCAGCACCCCGTGCTTGACCACAGGTTAGGCTGGCTGGTGGGACAGGATGAAGCAGCTGATGTTCAGTCTTAGTTTGAGGAGAATTGCTGCCTGTATGGCCTCTGGTGGTGGCCAAAAGCTTTACAGCTCAGCAAGTTCTGTAATGGGGAGTAACAGACGTGAGGATATCAATGCATGTTGCTTCTCCCAGTAACAGTCACTACTGGGACTGATGACTCCCAGCACTGGGTTTGCAGGTCCCCACAGGATCCTCCCTCTCCATCTGTAAGGTCAACTTTCTGAGGAGTCAGGGGGCCTGGTCAGCAAAGGGATAGACCTAGGACCATCAGGAGAAGCTATGAGGGTTTGGGAAAGTGGAACGGGTGTGTGTGTGTGTGTGTGTGTGTGTGTGTGTGTGTGTGTGTGTGTGTGTGTGTATGTGTGTGTGTGTGTGTAGGTCAGGTAGCTGGAAGTTAGTAGGCAATCAGGTGATTGGAGGGGGTGAGAGAAATAAAAACAAACAAACAAAAAAAATGGTAGCGCCTAGTCTAAAATATCATGCTTAGTTAGAAGGCCCTATTCATTAAATATAACATAGACAGTATTATTTATTTATTTATTTATTTATTGCTTGCTTGCTTGCTTGTTGACCAGAGTGATACACAATTTCAAAAGATCCGTTTGATTAATTTCCTTTGCTTAAAGAGCAAAAATGCTACAAAAAGTAGATGTTAAAACAGTTTAGTAATGTAAAAAGACTTATAGTATGAGATTACAGAGAGATATACAAGGGCCATATGTAGTGAATAAACAGTATATGAGCAAAGGTCTCTCTACTAAGTGACACCTTGGCTAAATTCCAAGCACCCCCAATCCCAGTAAACACCATAGAATACACTGAGCTAGTTACAAAACCTCTGTACAGCCATATTGATAGCTGTATAGAGTGAGCTGTGCCCACTGATACTAAGAATAAAGAATAAGACAAATTCAAAAGGCAAACCAAGCTGGTAGAATCACAATAGCAATCAAGTAAACAACAAAAGAAAAAAATCTTGGCCAAGCAAAGGCAGAACAAAGCCTTTCATAATAAAAGCCCTCTGACCAATCTAAACAAGCAGCTAAGATGGTTAATTAACACTTTAAAGGCTAAATTTGAAGAAAAAATAGCTTCTCAGGCAAAGAATAATCAAAAAGCTTTCATAGCTGTGTCTATAACCACAAGAGAAATACACAACAATGAGCAGACCGTATTGTAAATGGCATCACCCCACTGAACCAGAGGCCATTACCAACCTTTTGGCGAACAGGCTCAGCTCAAATTTCTCCCCTCACCCCCTACCCCAACAGTCCAAAGGAAATACTGCATACCACAATCCCCCAGCCATTGCTAGGGAACAGGTCATCAACACACTTTCCATAGTCAAAAACACTGCATCCATGGGCCCTGATAACATCCCTGGATACTTAATAAATAGCATAAAACATGACCTATTTGGTCCACTTGAATCACTTTTCAATTGGAACCTACAGTTAAGTTTTGTGCCAAAGGAATGGAAGATAGCTGCAGTCATCCCCCTGTACAAAGCAGGTCCAACCACTGATCTGGGTAACTACAGGCCCATAAGTCTGACCAGCCTCATATGTAAGGCCATAGAAATAATCATCATGGACATGATAAATGAGGATATAGATAACCTGCAAATAAATGATGGACCCGCATCACAGTTCAGGTTTGTTGAAGACAAGTAATACCTATTAAATCTGCTGGACCTATTTGAGAGACTCTCCAAAGCATTGAATGTAGGCAAGACTGTGTACACAACTTACCTTGGCCTGGCCAAGGCTTTTGATACAATTTCTCATTCAGACATTATAGATAAACTCACTAACTTAGGTATAAATCCTTTTATCACCCCCTGGGATAGCCAACTGGCTCACTGATAGGACCCAGGAGGTCAAAATAGGTGAGGCCACCTCCACCAAGAGGCCAGTCACTAGCAGAGTCCCTCAGGGCTTGGTACTGGGTCCGCTCCTTTTTGGCATCTATTTCTCTGAAATGGAAGCAAATGCTGAAGGTTTATGGCTGACTAAGTTTGCGGGTGATTGCAAGCTGGAGGTCATCATTGACTCCCCTGCAGACACTAGCATTTTTCAAAAAGGCCTCTCTCTGACTAACAAATGGTGCCAAATCCATGGTCTTAAACTCAGTGCTAAGAAATGTGTAATTATACCATTCTGGCTAATTACCATGTTAATAATATGCCCCTAAGAGGTGAACTTGTGAACAGGGATCTGGGTATGCACATAGACAGTAGCCTTACCTTTGACCACCATGTGGCCACAGTGGTGAGGAAATTATTTTAGGTTGCACAACTTATAAGTAAGGGTATGGCAACTAGGTCCAAAGAAGTCATTATCCATCTGTGCTCTGCTGTTATTAGACTAATCATAGAGTACAGTGCTCCTGTCAGTATGTACCTGACCAGGCATATGCAGTAACTAGAGCAACCTCAGAGGTTCCTCACAAAAAGAATACAGAGCATAACAAATCTGCCTTATGCAGAGTGCCTTAAAGTCCTTTACTTTTACTCTGTCTCCTATAGATTGCTTAGCAGTTATCTATGCCTGGCTTACAAGGCTCTACAAACACCACACTTATGAATTTCCTGCGTATTTGTAAGTTAAACAGTATCAGAAATACATGGTCTAAGGACCTGAATTTTGCCTGTGGCTTAAACAGAACATGCTGGAGAGACAGATTTGAGTCCCAGGCTGCTCCTTCTATGGAACAGGCTTCCCATCCATATGAAGTTGAGTTCATTTATTACCCAGTTTAAGCACAATCTAGATCAGGGGATGAGGAACAGGAAATTTACCCTGGGCCTGGCACCCATGTCCCTTATGGACAGAAGTAGCTTATAAAAGCCTGGCCCTCAATGTCCTGTTTGGATACAGGGCATCATTACTCCTTTGGGAAACCTTGGATAAGGTTTAGAAAGCTCTTCAGGGTCATTAAACTAGTAAAAATCTATGACTGTATGACTATGACTCATAAAACTGGCAAAGAGTTGGAGTTTAGTCCACAACTATGAGCCCTGACAATACACAGATCAAAACTGATGCATGTAATAATAGACTCAAGGTATGCATTGTCATATATTGACTGTCCATGCTGTGCAAAAAACATTATCATAATCATACCCACATAAACCAGAAGTTTGGACAGGGAATATGTGTGGCTACCCCTCCGGTTCCTGGTGGTTCGGGAATTCTAGGTGCATTGGGTAATTCCTCACAAAGAACTTTGGATAACTTTCTTTTATCGGGAGTATCTAATGCAACTTCCGGTTCTAGTTTGGTGAATAATGGTGTGCCTAATGTTGCTGCTGTTGTTCAACAAGGATGTGTTCCTGTTTCTGCTTTAAAAGTTGATTCTACTACTACGGTTTTGTCAGCTGCTTTACCGGGGACACCTGCTACAGTTGTTAGAAATGATTCTTCCGTACCTGCATATTGCCCTCTTCAGTTTATGGAAGAGAGAGAACATAAGTTTCTCAATCTGTTTGGATGTTTGGGAGACTCTGCCTCTGGTATGTTTCCTAAAGATATTCAGGATAATGTAGATAACTTTGAGAAACTTATTTTTCGTGAGACTCGTTGCCATTTCAACTTGTTAAGTTTGAATAGATATATTGAACTTGATATTGCCCCGAGAGGGCTGAGAGCGTTTAAAAGCCCAGCAATGCCATTTGATTCTTCAGATGTTACGGATATTGTATTTAAAGACAGATGGCTTACTGCTGTCCATTCCTGTGCTATGGAATGGGTGAATATATTAGTAGAGAGAGAGCGCTTACTTCAAACCAAATTGCAACGTGAATTACAGGATATGCATTCTAATTTGCTTAATGTGGTAGGTGAACATAAAGTTAACAATATTTTTTCAAGTTTGCAAGACAAGTTAAACAAGTTTGAAAACGAACTAGTACATATTAAATCTACTAAAATTAAGAGAGACATACGGGACTATAATAATGGGTGGGCTTTCCTATGGAAAAGTTCATATAATTTACTTTCTAAACAGATGGGACAGAGAAACAACCGGAGTAAAAAACAATTATCTGTTTCTTTTGCCTCGTCAGAAGGAGTTGGTTTTACTACTGACTCTGAAGGGGATATTTTAGAATTCCCTCCTTTGCCAGATGCGCAAAATCCACAGGCTCATAAACAGCACTTTCTGGTCAATTCAGACAATAATTAAAGAGGCAACAAGAAAAAAGAAATTAGCGTGGGTTCTCCATCGAGTGAAGGACAGCCTAAGCAGATTTCAAAACGTAGCAGATGGAATTAGTACATCTTTGACTTCTTTTGAAATTAATAGTTCTAATGTTGTTAACTTGTCTGGTGTTTCATTGCCAGAAGAAGAAATTTCTGTTTTGCAGTTAGGCTTAAAATTTGTGCCAACAGTTATTCCTAGAAATCATGTTATTAAACAGGAAGCATTCAGATTTATTAGGAAATTACATTTAAAATTTTTATTTTTTTTTACAAGGAGTAACAGTTGTAATTTTGATAACACCGAAAATTGTAGTTTTGATAGTGACTTAAGTGATGACAGTTTTTTCTCTTGTACTTCTAATAATGATGATTTTGTAGCACCTAATGCTTATACCTTGTTAAATACTGATGGTATAAAGTGTCATAGTAAGTTTATTCCTCCATATATTAATGGCACTATAACGCAATTTTCTGAAATGTTATATTTTTCTTTACAAGAATTAGTAGATACTTATGATAATAATTTTAGTTCTTTTAATATGACAAAGAATGAATGGCTTTCTTTGCAAAAATTAAAGAATAGGAATGATCTTATTATTAAACCCTCTGATAAGGGTAATAAAATTGTATTACTTCATTATACTCAATACTATCAAATATGTATGGATCATCTTAACAATAAGTCAACTTATCAAATTTGTGAATATAAGACTATATAGAATCCATCAAACAATTCACTATTCTTGTTGAAAAAGGTGTTCGTTTAGGCTATTTTTGTAAAAAAGATTTAGATACTAAGTTTTGTACAGAGAATTGCCAAATGGCTACATTTTACTGTCTCCCTAAGTTACATAAAAATTTATATAACCCTCCGGGTCGGCCCATTGTGGCAGCCATTAATTATTTTTTACAAAATGTAGGGCAAACTATACATAAGTACCTGTTACCTTTTGGGGAAAAATTAGATTCCTATATTAAGAATTATTTTGATTTCATTGATAAAATTGCACATGTAATGTGGACTCAAGATATGTTTTGGATTTGTCTTGATGTAGTTAGCTTATATACAATGGGATACAAGCTTTACACTATTTTTTGGGTGATAGTCTGTTTTCTCATTATGTTTTAGATTTGACTCAATTTTGCTTGTCAAATAATTTCTTTAGTTTTAATGAAATTATCTACCACCAAGTGTGAGGTACTGCCATGGGGGCACCATTTGCCCCAATGTATGCTAATATTCTTATGGCAAAATTTTAGTTGGATTATATTTATACCAATTCCTTTGTACAGAATTATGTGATTTTATACTTTCGTTATATTGATTTGATTTTTCTGTGCAAAGGTGGTCGTGATTTTGTTGACCATTTCATATCTCAACTTAATAATAATAGACACAACATTAAATTTGATGGTTTACAAGTTGGAACAATAGTTAATTTCTTAGATATTACTTTAGTAGGTAGAGGAGGTGAACATATTCTTACTACTATTCATCAAAAATTTTCAGATGGAAATCAGTACTTATTTGGTACTAGCTGTCACCCCCCACATACTATTAAATCTTTACCTTATGGTGAAATGGTTAGGTTGTCCAGATTATGTAATAGTTATCAAGATCTGGAAAGGCAGATTACAAAACTTGTTAATGTATTGTTACATAGAGGTTATACTATGCAATTAGTTATGGAATCTATTAATAAATTAATAGCAGTAACAGAGGGACATATTAAATCAAATAATGAATTTAAACAGAATAACAATACACAACAAGATGATATTTCTTTTGTTACCACATATAATTTATTGAGTAAAGAAATTTGGAACATAGTGAAATATTATTGGAAATTTCTATTGAAAGATAAAGTTTTATATAGCTTGCTCCCTTCTAGTCCTTTGATTGCCTATAAAAGGGGACAACATTTGGGTGACATCTTAATAAGAGCATATTTTATATGCCCTACTGATAAATTATATCTTTCATTAGGTACCTTTGGTACTTTTCCTTGTCATTCTTGTAGTGTATGTCCATGTATTAGGTTATCCTTTAATAAGATCAATAATAAAGGATTTTTACCAAATAAACATTTTTTTTTTGTTATTCTGACGGGGTTATTTGTTGCCTTAAATGCCCTTGTAACTTATTTTATATTGAATAAACTAAAAGAAAGTTCAAGTTTAGATTACAGGAACATATTCGGGATATTAAGAGGGGAGCAATAGAAAATTCAGTGGCCTTACATTTTTTTAGAAACTCATAATAGTAATGCAAATTTACTACAAGCTACTATTTTAGAGCAAATTTTTGTTAAAAAAGGAGATCATAAATTATTAAAAAATATGTTATTATATAAAGAATCTATTTTCATATTAAAATACAATACATTATTTCCTTATGGTTTAAATATGGAAATCAATTGGAAATATTTAATATAATAAAATATAGAATTTTGTATTTTGATATTTGTATAGCTCTGTATGTTTATTTTGGGCCTGTTCTTTTTGGGAGAGAGTGTAGTCTCTTTAAATATGTAATTGTTTAATTGATTGATTATGTTATTATTGATTATCTTTTATTATATAAGGGAATGTATTTTTACTATGAATCATGTGCTCGTTGAAGGCTGTAGTGGCCGAGGCACTAAGACATGTATTTTAAATAATAAGTATTTTCAACGTGGAATTGCTGTTGTTTTTTTCCTGTCAGTATGTACCTGACCAGGCATATGCAGTAACTAGAGCAACCTCAGAGGTTCCTCACAAAAAGAATACAGAGCATAACAAACCTGCCTTATGCAGAGTGCCTTAAAGTCCTTTACTTTTACTCTGTCTCCTATAGATTACTTAGCAGTTATCTATGCCTGGCTTACAAGGCTCTACAAACACCACACTTATGAATTTCCTGCGTATTTGTAAGTTAAACAGTATCAGAAATACATGGTCTAAGGACCTGAATTTTGCCTGTGACTTAAACAGAACATGCTGGAGAGACATATTTGAGTCCCAGGCTGTTCCTTCTATGGAACAGGCTTCCCATCCATATGAAGCAGAGTTCATTTATTACCTAGTTTAAGCACAATCTAGATCAGTGGATGAGGAACAGGAAATTTACCCTGGGCCTGGCACCCATGTCCCTTATGGACAGAAGTAGCTTATAAAAGCCTGGCCCTCAATGTCCTGTTTGGATACAGGGCATCATTACTCCTTTGGGAAACCTTGGCTAGGTTTAGAAAGCTCTTCAGGGTCATTAAACTAGTAAAAATCTATGACTGTATGACTATGACTCATAAAACTGGCAAAGAGTTGGAGTTTAGTCCACAACTATGAGCCCTGACAATACACAGATCAAAACTGATGCATGTAATAATAGACTCAAGGTATGCATTGTCATATATTGACTATCCGTGCTGTGAAAAAAACATTATCATAATCATACCCACATAAACCAGAAGTTTGGACAGGGCAGATTCATCATCATTTGCAAGGTGGGAGGGCAGAGTGTCAAGGGACAGCAACACTGTCACAGGTGAAACTGTCTGAGCATGTACGTGGCATGGAAGTTCCAGAATGTCAGGGTTCATGTCATCAGGTGATGGGGTGGAGCTTCAGTGGTAGAATGCTGCTGGGTGTACCATGTGGCCATGTAGTACCATATTCAGGAGGCAGATGGTCTAGTGGATGGTGATGCACATCTAGTACATGCATAAGCATGTCGTCATGGCTCCTGCTATGGTGTTCTAGTGGACTGGTGGTATTCACTATGTCATGTCCAGGCATGGGTAGGTATTACCCATGACACAGATAGATGGGAGTGGGCTGGTGTTGAACTATAGGACCCTATGTGGGTTGTTGGGTGGGGTGTGCAGACAGTGGAACCAGATAAACCTTGTCAGCTTCCAAATGAGCATCTGCATCCAGTGGTGGAGGCCACATTTGAAATGGGTATGCACTGATCATGTTCAGGTGAACATCCATGGCCAAAGATAGAGATCACAATGGAACTTTTATTTTATTTATTTATTTGATTTGATTTTATCCTTTTGATGACCAGTTTAGTCTCATTAGACTAGTAGCCTCTTTTCAGGAGAGACCCAAGGGTGCATTGACCATAGCCATGTGAACATCCACAGCCAAGGATGCAAGTGACCACAGACAATGTGGATAGTGTGCCTGTTTCATGAATGCCATTTGCTGTATGTGACAACCTAGTGTACATGATGGCTGTGCACAACTATCCCCTATCATGGCCATATTGTCTGGCTCCCTGCAGAAAGAGGAAATTACTAATGGAGGACCTTTCATGCTGCCTGCAGTAAAGCTGAATGCGTATTACAGGCTGGACTGACATGGACAGGATGATCCATGCTAAACACAGGTAAAGTCCAGGGTGCCTCTTGGACTTCCTCAGCTGTCGGAGAAGGGAGTGTGCCTTACTCTTGTTGTGTTGCTGACAGTTTTATGGTGTTTGAAGACTGCTAGGTTTATAGGTAAGTACTAGCCTAGCTGCCCTTAATGGCCATTTTAAACCTAACCAGTTTCCTTTTTTATGCTCAAAATAACCTTTCCCATTTGGTTATGTACTGGCCTTACCCATGCCATGGTCAATAATTATATACTACCCCTATGAATAACTGAGATTATATCATATATAATTTGAGGAGACACATGCATAGGATAAAGCATTTAGGAACTGCCTCTGTCCATTAGTAGTATGGAGGCAGTCTTGGGGTAAATTTTCAGTTTTCCATCCATAGATCTAAGTTGCACTTGAATATGAACAATGATGGACTTTGTTTTATGTGGATGGGGAGTGTGTTCCATAGCAGTGGTATCCTTGGTGAGATACACCTCTCCCTCCATAACATTCTGTTGATACTGCAGTAGAGGTTTAGATCCTCAGACTGAATATTTCTTATTCTGATGTGATTTGACTTACTGATGTGTAGTAAATCCATCAGTAATGGGTTGGAGGATGTCATGTATGTCAGAGACACAGGTCACCTCTTAGCAGTCTATAGGAAACTGAGTATAGTGACAGAGCTTTGAGTCGGTCCATGTAGGACATGTTATTTAGGTTCTGTATCTTTTTAGTAAGGTAAATCTGTGGGCATTCCAGTTGTTGCATGTGTCTGGACAGATACATGCCAAGGGGGGCATAATATTCAATGTTTGGCCTAATAACAGCAGAGTAAAGGGGGACAATTACATCCCTAGAGCTAGACACCATCCCTTTGTTTATAAGCTGTGTGATATAGAAGGACTTTCTTATAACATGATGATCAAAGGTTAGGCCACTGTCCTCATAAATTCCCAAATCCCAAACAACTGGGTCAAGTTTTAGGGGCATATTGTTAATGTGGTAGTTCCTTGGGGTAGGTGACATCCCAAAGGATACAATAATGCATTTTTTGGCATTTAGTTTCAGTCCATGATTTTGGCACTAGTTATTTATTTGAGACAAACCTTACTGCAGGATGGCTAAGTCATTTGGGGATTCAATGACTGCTCCTAGCTTGCTAGCTCACACAGCATGAGGTTTAATGGCTGGTACCATCCATAGTGGACTGGCAGCTCAAAGCCTGCTGTGGTACCTTGGAGTGCACCCTCATGTGCTGGTAGAGTTGTAGAATTGGCCAGCCCTGACCATCAGACCACCTTAGATTGATCCAACCAGTGATGGCATCCACAGAGGAGGCTGTTCTGAGTAGGTTGCTCTCTAGGACAGCTTGGCAGGCCATTTTCACCACACCCCATCTCCCCATCATTAGATTCTCCTTCCTTGTGTCTGACACACAATCGCCTGTTTGTTGTCTAGTTCCTTTCCCTCACCACTTGTCCTCCCTCTCGGAGTCTGCTACTCTCCATTGTCACCCTCACTTTTGTGTCAGCATATCCCCTGTCAGTGTCGTTGCATTTTATGTTTGCATTTCTGCCCCTGTGCTTCCATCCATATACCTTCCTTCCTACCCAACAACTTCCTCATGTTTCCTTTCCCTCTACAATTCCTATTAGAATAAAAATGGCACTTTCCCACAAAAAATATATACCTCCTTCCCCTACTCCATTCCACTCTTTCATTCCTATTGACTTCTGTGTTCTTTCCCCCTTTCTGCCTTTCTTATCTCTGCCTTTTTTACCCATGTATATGATAAAACATGTTATCACTTTGCTGTGTAACCCTTGTATGTCATTCTGTCAGGGCCTGGGTTGGAGCTATGTGACGTGTATGTGAACAGCATCAGCTATACAACCTGCATGCCGATGTCCAAGGGGTCCAGTGACCATACATAGTGCATTCTACATTGATGAGTGATTACATTTTGTCAATTGTGAGAGAAGACCTGTGACAGTCAAACATGACTATTAAAGAAGATAGGAGAGTAGCATTGACTCAAGAGAGATGGCAACAGTTGACACAGCACCCGACGCCAAGTAGAAAACGAGAAAAAGGGGGTTGATGATTATGATGATGAGGAGGAGGAAGAAGAGGCTGCATTATGCAGCACTAGTCTTAGCATGTCTTCTCTGTGTGAGCACATATGCCTGCCTAATCCCCATAGGGTCACAATATGTTACCCCAGCTGTGGTATTTATTACACAATGGCCACATCATGATTCTTTCAGAATATTTTTGGATACAGGTTAAATGTAGCACGAAACATTTTTGTTTATTTAGTAGGTGAGTGGCCTATTTTCAGGCCTAGTTACCGTACACCATAAATGCAATAATATCTGCGAATAAACTTTTATACAGAAAGATACAAACAAGGGTGAAGGTATACACAATGAAAAGAACTGATTAGAAAGATCAAGCTCAAAAAATGTAACTTTGTAATAGTATAATATAACCCATGACAATCACTGGATGATGACAGGAAGTATAGTTAACTTGCTTTGTCATATGTGATTGCATCACCATATATGCAAGTGCTCATTAAACCTTAATTGAAACCTTTTTATTGTGTTAACATGAATTTGGGTTAAAACCATTCCTCCAGTTACAAGTGAGCTCTGTAAAAGAGGTGGGAATTTAAAGTAAGCACAGAAGGAACACACTGAGTAAATGCTAAGAATGAGAGGATACCAGGCCCTGAATTACATTTTAAGTAAATACCTTAACTAATAGGGAAATAGGTCTCATGATCATGGTGCAGAATACCTTCTTGACGTAGTTTTCAACATTAGGGATATGACGGAACAGTTAATATTTCTGAGCCCACAATGTGGTTATTTTGGTTTGTCAGCATATCCTTGGAAGTGAAAAATGAGATCTATATAATGGACATGGATAAGTTACATTTTGGGAAGATGAGGAAATGCCTTTCTTTTCTGAACAGTTTACTGTGATGAAGAACTTAGGTATGACAACTGCTACTAGAAAACGTATAAGTCTCACCAGAAAGTGGCATGACAAAATGGGATTTGGTAACAGTATACCTTCTGAAGAACTACAACATCTACATTCTGTTTTTCTGAAATGTCATAATGGGGTCAAGTAGCCAGGGGATCACAAAAATGATGTTGGGGTTTACCAAAAGAGAAGAGTTCTAGTCTCATACAAAGGATTCCAAAACTCTCAGAACCCAGTCAGAGTGTAAAACTGAAAATATATATAGGATAGTTCTAGCCAGATGATAAATTTATACTTACAGAATATAGTCTTCAGTAGGTAGATTTATTCATTCTTTCATTCTGCAATACCTGCTTTATTCAGTTTACAGTCATAGGGGAACCACAGCCTTTCCTAGAACGGAAGAAGTTCTAGGCAAACAAACTTATCCTAGGTAGAATTTTTACTTACTTACCCCCCCCCACACACACACACACACACACTAACACATCCCTACTAGCAAGTTTGATTTACAATGTATTTCTGGGGTATGGGAGGAAACTAGAGCACCCAGGAAAAACCTATGTAGACAAAAGGTAATTTGCAGACTTTGCACAAGAAGGCACCCTGGCTAGGAAGTGAACTTGAGCCCAAAGCACTGATTTAACACAGTTTTAATTCTGCAATTTGCTCATTGGAAAATATTCTTACTAAATCCAGTCTACATAGTTTATTTAAAGTGTCTGTGCCCTTAAAGATCTTGTTTTGCATAAGCATTTCACTCTGGATAATTTAAAAGTCTTGAAGAATTCTTCTCATCAGGAGTTGCAGTATTTGCATTACCTTGCTAAGTAGCCAGTTTGTTATATTGTTTCATGCCCTCTGTCTCAGTGATGTAATCTTTAGGCTACAATATTACATGAGACTGACTTTGCTGACACAGTGCTAACTAGTAAGGAATTACATAATCTCATATGCAGGCTATGGTTCTCTCGTCCTTATTGAAGCTATTAATCCTCACCCGAACCCCCAACCTCACCTCTACCCACCCCAAGGCCTTCCAGTCCCTCTGCTCACCATGATTTTTGTAATGGCAGGATTTGCAATAGTTAATGGAAGCATCCTAGTTTCACAAGCCCTAATTTTATTCATTTATTTGTTTGTTTGTTTGCATTTTTATGTAACTGGGGTACAGCAATGATAAACATGGACCTTTTTGAGACTCAGTCCAGGAACACTGTGTGGTTAAGTGACTTGCTCAACAAAGTCATGCAATACTCAAATGGTGGCTGAAGGACTCAAACCCTGGAACATGGAAAGCAGCTTTTTAACAGCTTATAGCCATGTTTGTAGAGTGTCGTTTACTGGAAAAAGATGATGACTTTATTCTGAGCTAGTGGTTGTCTCTAGCTGTGACTCTGGGTGGCTCCTGAGAAGGTCAACAAGGTATTTCCTTTTTTTTATTTCCTAAGACATGAGATCTAGAGATCCAAGAGCTGAGGATATAGAAGATAGTCTTGAATATTCCCAAATTATCAAAAACTTACCCCTTGTTTTGACTTCTTTCTTAACCCAGCAAGTGGGAGACTGAAGACCCTTGTCAGCCATGACGTGAGACAAGAAGGCAGTGACATTTCACATTATCAACATGTAGGTACACAGTGGGAGATAATAGTTAACAGTATTTTCAGCTTGAATGCACATTAGTCGGTCCTGCAGCAAACTATTCTTAGCAATCTGTAGGTGGAGAGTTATACAGGGAAATATTAGAAGAGCACAGGCAAACGTATGTATATTTAGAATTTGTGCAAGATATTGCTGGAAATCTGCAATAAAACAGAGATTATGTAACAAACTCTGTATAGATAACATATTGATTTTATTTACAGTATTGAGAATACTTTGAAGTCCTGACTACCCCATAGCTTATGATTAATTGTTCTTTTATGCCAGTGTGGTTTCCCGCTTCCATCTATTTCAGTCATATTTCATTTCTTCTGTAGAGAGCATTTCTTTCTTTGGGAAGGGAAGTTTTGGATATTAAAACAGCATTTTTTACAGGACAGAAAGAAATAAAGACATTAGGGACCTCTTACTCAAGTTATTTTTTTAATATATGATTCAAAACTTACAGTGAGAGCCATGCCAAAAAGGAATGTTTTAGATGGATTCTGTCAATAGGAAGATAGATTAATATCAGTCAGACTTCTACAAGGCTAGCATGCCTCAGGCTCGGGCTCGACACCTGCACCACAGAAACCTTCATATCTGTAAAACTGCACTACAGCAATCTGAGGTCCTGTCCGTAGGATGAGATGTTAAACTGAGGCCTTTCTTCCTGTTGTGGTGATATTGCTGATATGTATAACAGAGATTCCATGGCAGTTAACTGACAAACAGTAGGTATTTACATATGCTTTTATCAATGTAAATGCTGAATTGTCTTGGCTTCCAGTAGCAGTGTTATTATATCATGAAGGCTTTCATTATTTCTTTATAAGTAAAAAAATATATATAAAACCTGTAACTTAAAAGAATGCACTTTTCCAGACTTCAATGTATGGTGATGACAGTGTTAAATACAGTTGGCTTTGTTATGAGAAGATCCTGCCTCTTATCTTTGGTTAACTTCTTTGAGAGAGTCAAACAGGCAGTCGACAATGAACTTGTAGTGGACTCAGTATATCTACACCTGGCCATGAGATTCAGCATCATACCCCATACTGGCATCACAAGAAAGCTAAATGATTTTAAAATTGAGCCCTATGTGGTAAAATGTATTTATTGACATATCTTTACTGGGAAAGTCCAGTTGGGCACAGATGCCCTTATTCAGTGGAGGCTTGGGGAGAAAAGCTCCAAGGTAACAATTTAAAGCAATCAATAAATACAATAACCAATATCATGATGCAGTTTCAGTGAATACATAGCATAGTAATAATTTTAATAAAACTTGTATTGATATTCACAAACATTAAATTTACAAGCTTTGTACTGAGACTTTACAGATAGAAGAGTGGTGTATAAGATAGGTAGGTGTAATTTTAGAAATAGATCAGAATAAGGTATTAGAGGAGATAGCAAGTCTGAGTGTTGATGGAATAATAATTTGATTGTGCTAATTAGAAGTAGGTATAGTAGTTTAAGTACTGCAATAAAGTGAGGTATTAGAAGGGGATAAGCAGGTTAAATGATTTAGTGCTTTAAAGGGAGGTATAAGAAAGTGATGAAGGATGTTAATAGAAGCTATGTGCCAGATAAGGAGGTAGATAGGAAATGGGATAAAAGACAAAACCCTTAAAGTACGAGTCACAGGAACCTCATCAGAAAATACAAAGGTGTCTCTCAGGGCTCAGTTTTGGGACCCCTTTTGGCATTTACTTTTCGTGTGTCTAGCATGGGGGGGGGGGGCTCAGGACCTCTGGTTTACTAAATTTGTAGGTGATTGGTAAACTATGAATTATTGTTAAGTCCCTCTCTTGACTCTCAAACCCTCCAGGAAGAACTCTCCCTTGTAAACTCTTGATGTACTGAAAATGGGCTAAAATTAAACGCTAAAAAATGCAGTGTCATCACATTTGGTAGAGAACCTTGCCCCTCAATACCGCTACCTAATACAAATGTAGTTAAAAACCCTGAAACTTTGATTGATAACTCCCTGTTTTTTGATCATTGTGTGACAGAAGTTGTCAGAAAATCCTTCTACTTAGTACAGCTAATAGTCAGAAAATCCTTCTACTTAACACAGCTAATCACCAAGGGAATATTATCCAGATCTATGGAGGTCATCATTCCTTTATATTCAGCATTGATTAGTATAGTTAGCAAGTACAATTCTCTCTTTGGGATGTTCCTCACTAGACATATCATACAATTAGAAAAGCCACAGAGACCTAAAGATCCTGAGGTACCTGGATCTAGCACACTGTGCCATTGGTTACCTTGTTACTCTTGATCTCTCCAAAGACCAGAAACAGAGACCTACATTTTCACCAACATATAAACAAAACATGGTGGAAAGGCAGATTTATCACACATTCCTCCATCACCTCTGGAACAGACTTCCCCTGCAGGTTTAATAGTGTCTAATTCAATTAATAACACCAAATTGTCACTCAAGCCTGAATTAAGATTTAGGGCAGTTAAGTTGTAGTGGATGGGGGGAAAACTTTCCACCTGTCAAATATTATTTGCCCAAGAATTTGTTGAAAAATAGTTTTTAAATGTGTAATTTTTAAATGTGTATTTTTAGAAGCATTTATACATTAACGTTTTTTATGGTATGTCATACATCTTTCACCTTAACTGTTTATTTTGTAACGAGTTAATTAATTTATTTAATTATTTAACCAATCAATTAATTATTTATTTAATATGTAAGGCTGGTTGTGTATTTAAAGAGTGGTTTAGGATTATTGCACAGTTTTGAAATAGTCTCTTATGATGAAAGTGCTTGACTGTGGCTATTTCTTTTTTTGTGTGGAACTTAAACATTTTTATTTCACATTGCTGTTTCCTGGTGACTGGCTGCATTAAGTGACAATTTGGTGTTATTAGTTGGATTTTGTCACTCAGTACACCTTGTTTTGTCCTTAGTATCTAATTCAATATCATTCTTGAAACAGAATCTGGATGATTGGATGGGTCCCCTTAATTTACACCAGGACTGACTGGCCTAGCCATCCTTGAGAAAGGAGGTACAGCCTGACGGTGGGTACTGGTTAGGTGTATATGGCTCTAGGATTAAACTGCCTTGAAATATCTATGAATCTATGTAGACTGTGTTACTGGCATATATTACTCACAGCAGAAGTCATTTTTTTTAAATTGTAGTAACATGAGTAATTTGGGGAAGGGGGAATTCCTCATAACACTATGAGGCCAAATACTAACATATTAAATAATATTTCTTATGTGAAAGCAATATCTACGTTAGGTGTGATTATCTCAAATATCCATGATTAAAGCAGTAACAATGATACAGTGCTATGAATTGTCTGACAGAAAGTAATTCAGAAGGTGCTTTCAGTAGGTAGGGAATGTATTTAAATCAGTTGGACAGATAGCTCTGGCTATATTGCAACAATCATACAATATTATGGGCTGTACAATAAGACCACAGTGGACATGGAAGTATCATTCCAAATGGTGTTTCTAATAACAGGACAATACATTTTTAGTACAAGTAGGGCAAATATCCCAGATTGTACTCTAACAAACTTACAGTACTGTGGATTGCAGGGGGGGGGTAGATAAAAACAATTCAGAGGGTGTATGTAGTGGAAAAACAACATATTTGTGCTATATGAGTGGGACAAATATTCCAGGATACAGTTCGGGATTATATTCCACCATGCCGGACTGTGGATTGCATAAGACTGTGGGAGAGGCAGAAAGCAACAAATCAAAGGACACATACAGTGAAAAAGCAACATATTTGCTTGATGTCAGTGGGACAGATGTCATATAAGATTTTTTATTTACAAAACAAAATTTCACATAATTTCACAGTATACAAAAAAAAAACAGTTGCTCTTTTATATTCCATCCTAGATCATTTATTAGGTGAATGCATATTCATAACTTACCAAATTAGGGCTCCTTTCACCTCCTTATAATAATAATTACCATTTCCTAATATGTCATAGGTAGAGCACCATGATGGAAGTTCTTCCTCAACTACCATCTGTCTAGTATTCAGATAATACAGTGATACACAGAAGGTGGGTATTGTACAAATACACTGAGAGCAGGTAACATGACCAATAGGTATTGTAGCAAAGAGAGGGTAAGACCCAGAAGACAGGTACTGTATGAATGTACAGCAAGCAGGTAACATAAGCACCGTGTACTGTAGCAAAGAAAGAGTGATACACAGAAAACAGGTACTGTTCGAATTCACAGAATGAGAGCTCATATTGTAGCAGAGAGAGAGAGAGTGTGATACACAGAAGACAGGTATTGTTTGAGCATACAGTACAGGTAACATGGCAACAGGTACTGTAACAAAGAGAGAGTGAGACATAGAAGACAGGTACTGCATGAATATACAGCGAGCAGGCAACACGAGCACCATGTACTGTAGCAAAGAAAGAGTGAGACACAGAAGGCAAATACTGTATTAATACGCAGAGAGCAGGTAACAACATGAGCACCAGGTACTGTAGCAGAGACAGAGTGAGACACAGAAGGCACGTACTGTATGAATTCACAGAGAGCAGGTAACAACATGGGCACCAGGTACTGTAGCAGATACAGAGCGAGACAAAGAAGGCACGTACTGTATGAATACACAGAGAACAGGTAACAACATGAGCACCAGGTACTGTAGCAGAGACAGAGTGAGACACAGAAGGCGCGTACTGTATGAATACTCAGAAAGCAGGTAACAACATGGGTGCCAGGTACTGTAGCAGTGACAGAGTGAGACACAGAAGTCGCATACTGTATGAATACACAGAGAGCAGGTAACAACATGAGCACCGGGTACTGTAGTAGGGACAGAGTGAGACACAGAAGGCACATACTGTATGAATATGCAGAGAGCAGGTAACAACATGAGCACCAGGTACTGTAGCAACGACAGAGAGAGACACAGAAGGAACGTACTGTATGAATACACAGAGAGCAGGTAACAACATGAGCACCAGGTACTGTAGCAGAGACAGAGTGAGACACAGAAGGCACATACTGTATGAATATGCAGAGAGCAGGTAACAACATGAGCACCAGGTACTGTAGCAGAGACAGAGTGAGACACAGAAGGCGTGCACTGTATAAATATGCAGAGAGCAGGTAACAACATGAGCACCAGGTACTGTAGCAAAGACAGAGTGAGACAAAGAAGGCACGCACTGTATGAATACACAGAGAACAGGTAACAACATGAGCACCAGGTACTGTAGCAGAGACAGAGTGAGACACAGAAGGCGCGTACTGTATGAATACTCAGAGAGCAGGTAACAACATGGGTGCCAGGTACTGTAGCAGTGACAGAGTGAGACACAGAAGGCGCATACTGTATGAATACACAGAGAGCAGGTGACAACATGAGCACCGGGTACTGTAGTAGAGACAGAGTGAGACACAGAAGGCACATACTGTATGAACATGCAGAGAGCAGGTAACAACATGAGCACCAGGTACTGTAGCAACGACAGAGAGAGACACAGAAGGAACGTACTGTATGAATACACAGAGAGCAGGTAACAACATGAGCACCAGGTACTGTAGCAGAGACAGAGTGAGACACAGAAGGCACATACTGTATGAATATGCAGAGAGCAGGTAACAACATGAGCACCAGGTACTGTAGCAGAGACAGAGTGAGATACAGAAGGCGCGTACTGTATGAATACTCAGAGAGCAGGTAACAACATGGGTGCCAGGTACTGTAGCAGTGACAGAGTGAGACACAGAAGGCGCATACTGTATGAATACACAGAGAGCAGGTAACAACATGAGCACCGGGTACTGTAGTAGAGACAGAGTGAGACACAGAAGGCGCATACTGCATGAACATGCAGAGAGCAGGTAACAACATGAGCACCAGGTACTGTAGCAACGACAGAGAGAGACACAGAAGGAACATACTGTATGAATACACAGAGAGCAGGTAACAACATGAGCACCAGGTACTGTAGCAGAGACAGAGTGAGACACAGAAGGCGTGCACTGTATAAATACGCAGAGAGCAGGTAACAACATGAGCACCAGGTACTGTAGCAGAGACAGAGTGAGACACAGAAGGCACATACTGTATGAATACACAGAGAGCAGGTAATAACATGAGCACCAGGTACTGTAGCAGAGACAGAGTGAGACACAGAAGGCGCATACTGTATGAATACACAGAGAGCAGGTAATAACATGAGCACCAGGTATTGTAGCAAAGACAGAGTGAGACACAGAAGGCACATACTGTATGAATACGCAGAGAGCAGGTAATAACATGAGCACCAGGTACTGTAGCAAAGACAGAGTGAGACACAGAAGGAACGTACTGTATGAATACGCAGAGAGCAGGTAACAAAATGAGCACCAGGTACTGTAGCAAAGACAGAGTGAGACACAGAAGGCACATACTGTATGAATACGCAGAGAGCAGGTAACAACATGAGTACCAGGTACTGTAGCAGAGACAGAGTGAGACACAGAAGGTGCGTACTGTATGAATACGCAGAGAGCAGGTAACAACATGAGTACCAGGTACTGTAGCAGAGACAGAGTGAGACACAGAAGGTGCGTACTGTATGAATACGCAGAGAGCAGGTAACAATATGAGTATCAGGTACTGTAGCAAAGACAGATTGAGACACAGAAGGCATGTACTTTATGAATACGCAGAGAACAGGTAATAACGTGAGCATCAGGAAATGTAGCAAAGAAAGAGTGAGACACAGAAGGTGCATACTGTATGAATACGCAGAGAGCAGGTAACAACATGAGCACCAGGTACTGTAGCAGAGACAGAGTGAGACACAGAAGACACGTACTGTATGAATACACAGAGAGCAGGTAATAACATGTGCACCAGGTACTGTAGCAAAGACAGAGTGAGACACAGAAGGCGCGTACTGTATGAATATGCAGAGAGCATGTAACAACATGAGCACCAGGTACTGTAGCAAAGACAGAGTGAGACACAGAAGGCACATACTGTATGAATATGCAGAGAGCATGTAACAACATGAGCACCAGGTACAGTAGCAAAGACAGAGTGAGACACAGAAGGCACGTACTGTATGAATACGCAGAGAGCAACCAACATGAGCACCAGGTACTGTAGCAAAGACAGAGTGAGACACAGAAGGCACATACTGTATGAATACGCAGAGAGCGTGTAACAACATGAGCACCATGTACTGTAGCAAAGACAGAGTGAGACACAGAAGGTGCGTACTGTATGAATACGCAGAGAGCATGTAACAACATGAGCACCATGTACTGTAGCAAAGACAGAGTGAGACACAGAAGGCACGTACTGTATGAATACGCAGAGAGCAGGTAACAACATGAGCACCAGGTACTGTAGCAAAGACAGAGTGAGACACAGAAGGTGCGTACTGTATGAATACGCAGAGAGCATGTAACAACATGAGCACCATGTACTGTAGCAAAGACAGAGTGAGACACAGAAGGCACGTACTGTATGAATACGCAGAGAGCAGGTAACAACATGAGCACCAGGTACTGTAGCAGAGACAGAGTGAGACACAGAAGGAACGTACTGTATGAATACACAGAGAGCAGGTAGCAACATGAGCACGAGGTACTGTAGCACAGACAGAGTGAGACACAGAAGGCACGTACTGTATGAATATGCAGAGAGCAACCAACATGAGCACCAGGTACTGTAGCAAAGACAGAGTGAGACACAGCAAGCACATACTGTATGAATACGCAGAGAGCAGGTAACAAAATGAGCACCAGGTAATGTACAAAAGACAGAGTGAGACACAGAAGGCACGTACTGTATGAATATGCAGAGAGCATGTAACAACATGAGCACCAGGTACTGTAGCAAAGACAGAGTGAAACACAGAAGGCATGTACTGTATGAATATGCAGAGAGCATGTAACAACATGAGCACCAGGTACTGTAGCAAAGACAGAGTGAGACACAGAAGGCACATACTGTATGAATACGCAGAGAGCATGTAACAACATGAGCACCATGTACTGTAGCAAAGACAGAGTGAGACACAGAAGGTGCGTACTGTATGAATACGCAGAGAGCATGTAACAACATGAGCACCATGTACTGTAGCAAAGACAGAGTGAGACACAGAAGGAGCGTACTGTATGAATACGCAGAGAGCAGGTAACAACATGAGCACCAGGTACTGTAGCAAAGACAGAGTGAGACACAGAAGGCACGTACTGTATGAATACGCAGAGAACAATCAACATGAGCACCAGGTACTGTAGCAAAGACAGAGTGAGACACAGAAGACAGGCATTGTGTGAGCACACAGACAGCAACCAACATGAGCTCTAGGTACTATAGCAAAAATATTTCACATTTTAGCAGTAATTGGACAAAGATAAGTACATGTGAATTAGAGATAGGATGGCTAGCTATTTTCTCGAAAGGATAAATATTTGGAGTCCTGCATCATTTATTTTACTTTTATCTTGAATATTTCAAATTAGGTCTGTTGCCTCACTTCTATTGGTAGTTCATTCCATATTGCAAGAGAAAATTATGAAAATCCCAATTTGCCTGTGGATGTCTTTAACTGTTGTCTAATGAGAAATAGGGATTCTTCCTGATTGTCTGTCAGGACATAGTTTGATTGCTTAAATTTTACCATGGATTTCTAAGGAGGACACTGCACCATTTGTAATAATTTGTATATTTGTGAGTCAAGCAGAACAATTGTCCCTTTGTTGACCAGTAGCCAGTTAAAACACTGCAGGAGATAAGCATGTGGTTAGGCAAGCATTGCAAATCTACAGATTTGGTTTATAGGCTTTTGTACCTTGTTAGTATGTGTGACTGAGTGAAGTATTAGCATTCAATTTGGAGGTGACAGACATCTTTATTGGCCATGTGTTGGGGTCTTTAAACTGGCTGCTTATGGATGACTTCACCATTTGGGTCAATGAGAACTCTTATTGCTTTGGCACACAATTCTGTATTATGAACGGTTTCATTTTTGCTCAGGTTGCTGCCTTTGCTATCCATTGCTTAAGACATACAAAACTTAGTGTCCTAGCTTGGTATTTACACTTCTAGCTTTGTGGTGGAACAAGTATTTTTGACTGGAATATTTTGCTTTTTGTTTATAGTAGATTTACCCTGATTCTTTCTCCCTAACTTTCAACTGGTGGAATGAAGGAATTTGAATATCTGTTTGTTCCGGCTTTCCACTTGTACCTTTAGTAACAAGTGCAGGTGATCAATACAAGCTTTTCACAGCCTGTAATATAATTGTGAGATCCAGCTGGATATGCTTGCCCCCCCAGTCTATATCTTCTTTCCCTAACCACTATGAATGCTATACTAATGCTGAGATCTGTATGCTTATGAAATGGTAATAGTAGAGAACACTGGACAATGTTTTTGCATTGTTGTCAGAATGTTATAGTGGTGGCATAGTTTCACAGCTGACACCACAGCAGACTGAGTTTTAGGAGATTGTAAGGAGAGGCTGGTACCCCTTAATTCCCCATTCTCCATCTTAAGAAAATGGGATTAAAGGGAATTTGCCCTCTCCATGCAAAAATGACTAACGGATTGATTTCTTTGTGTATCTCTATCTCTTTGTAGATCTGTCAAGTTGTACATCTGCCCATCTGTACTATCAGTCTTATCTATCTACTTATTTGTCTAAGTAAAAATAATGCCAAGCCATGCAGGAAAATTGTTTTATAGCTATATAGTTGTCTGTCTATATACTTAACTTCCTAATCTATCTGCTTACCTGCCCTAATTAGGTATAGTGAGAGACTTTGTGTTAAGGTTAGCCAGCAACAGACACAACCACCTGCTCACATTCCCACACCATTTACTACCTCGGATTTAGAATTACAAAAGGCCCACTACACTCTGTAATCACCTAGAAAACTTAGGCAGAGGTTTGAGGACAAATAGACTTGACAAAAACTGTGCTGCTTATCAAGCTGAGATCTCTCAAAAAAGCCAAATCTCCTGTCTACAAAGACTTCTCTTAAAAAAAGCTAATCTACCATGCCCTTTTGGGTGGTAGACTGACCGTTTAATCCAGTATGTTTGTCCATCACTTGAGTACTTTCCTCAGATGAATGTGAGTTGGCCATTCATTTCTTTGCTGTTAAGCCATTATCACTGAGGATATCTCCTTCCATGATGATCTCAGAAGTATGTGGCTTTCACAGAGAACCCCTGCCTCAGTTATGGAGTGGCTTTCAGTGGTTTGTTTATGAATAACCTGTATCCTTGGTTTCATGAATATGTTCTACTACCTGTGGTTTGTATCACATCAAACAAGACTGTCTGTTGTTTGTCTTAATGTTCTGGATCAAGCCGCCTGTCAAATTATCACGTCTATTTTAAGCAATGGTGTATTTTTAGCAGCACTAAAAGGAGACATTATTGACCATATTCTTAAAGAAAGTTGCACCAGACCTTGATGATTCAGGTAGTTACTGCTCTTCCTCTAGCCATCCATTCATTGTTAAAGTTACCTAGCTCATGTATTTACATGTTTCATTTTTAACGGATTATAGTGTTTATGATCTTTTCCATCTTGGATTTTCCAATAGGCATGGCACTGAAACTGCTTTTACTAGGTTAATGAATGATCTTCTTATGGTAAGAAATCATCATAACTATTCTGCTTTTGTCCTTTTTGATCTCTTTTTGGCATTTGATATGGATGGTCATTCATTTTTTTTATTTGTTTACTGGGATAGAGCTCTGATCACAAGTGACCAATTTTTGTCTCAGCCTAAGAATGCAAATAAATCAGAATTAAATTCAGTGTGAGATAGTGAAAGAAAATGCACATCTGTAAAACACCATTATCAGCTAACAAAGATGTAAAGAGTATATACAGTTGTACTATATATTAGTTACAAAAGTCAGTTCAAAACTAATGTAAAAAGTAAGGTTTGTTTCTGATAATTACAGCTGTATGTTGTCTAAATGGGAAAGATGGGATAGTTGAATGGACTGAAGAGTGACAGAGGTTGTGGAAGAAGAATTTACATTAAACAAAATATTATGTGAGAAAGAAGTGAAGACTGGTGAAACTGTACTTGCCCTAGGAGGGATAGTAAGAGTGTTACTAGTAAGAGAAGGAGGATTGTTACTAGTAAAAGAAAAGGGAGCTGTAGGTCAGCTTAGGTGATATGCCTGGATGAAAGGCAATGACATTTGGTTAATGAGAGGAGATGGGTCTTTAGTTGAGTCCTAAATTTTCGTTAAGATGAGGAGCCTTTTTATTTGCGGCAGAATGCTTTTGCAGAATTTTGGACATATACAATAGTGGCAATCTTAAAATGGAGTTTAGTTTTAGGACACTGGAGTATGGAGCTAGAGTCATGATGTTTTCTGACCCTTAAAGAGGAAGATTGTCTAATTAGTTTAGCTGATAGGGGATAGAAGGCCTAGTTGACTAGGAGTTTAAATAGCTGGGAGCCTAGTAGAAGGTTAACCCTTTGTTGAACAGGGAGCCATTTTGCTTTTTTTCAGTGTTTTACAGTGATGTTCATTTTTAGCAGACTGAGCGATAACTCTATGGATATTATTCTTTGAAAGCATGTGGAGTTTGTTTTTGATGCTGTGGCTATGAAGGGGAGGCTGTTTTTAAGTTGTGAAAGTAGAATGACTTTTTCTATATTTTTTCTCAAGGTGTTACTAAGAGAGCAGGAAATCAAATTAGTCCGAATAGGAGAGCATTAACCTTTTTCCTTGTATAGTTAAGGTGGAGGGAGGGGTCAAGCCAAATGCCAAGGTATTTAAAAGAAGTAGTGCTTTCTCTGGAGGTGTTGTGTTCACAAATATGCAAACAAGTTTGTGTTTTATTAATTTCTGTTTGTTGCCAGAAATCATAGTTTTGGTTTTGCTGGAGATGAGAAGGAGTTTTTTGTTGGAGACTCAGTGGATTAAAGCTAGAAAATCTGCTTGCAAGTCTGCCTGGAGGTTGAGTATTGAGTTGTTTGTGTGAAATAGCACCATAATATATGTAAAGAGAAGGATGGGAAGCTGAAGTAGTGTTTATTTATAAGGATGGAAAATAGTTGAGTAGCAAATATAGAATCTTATGTTGCCCCCTTTTTTAAGGCTAACTGACAGTGAAATCAAGAAATGACAATCAGTAAGATAGTTTTAAAACCAAGGTAGGGGAAACGGGACTTATGTCTCTTTGTAGTATGTGATGGAGGAGAATGTTCTGGTTAACAAGACTTTGCTAAGGCTGATAAAGATGGTGCCAGTGAGCTGATCTCTATCTGTAGCAAGTAGTATTTTATCGGTTGTTGTCCTTAGGGCAGTGAGTGTGTTAGAACTGGACCAGAACCTGTGTTCTTTATGGGAAGGGAAGTTGTAGAAAGTGATGTATTAAATTAAACATTATTTATTTTATTTTTATTTTATTTTACATTTGTTGACCGGGCTAGTCTAGCTGGAGAAATTTCCATTTTCAGTAGCGGCCCGGTGAGAAAAGCTCCACAGAGTGAGATACATACAGCAAAACTATCAAACCAAAATAGACTAATGATAATAATAACAGTAATAATAATATTAGAGTTAGTAATAGGGTTTGCAATGAAAAACAAAAACTAGTAAACCCTTCAATGTAAAGTACTACTACAGGAGTTAATTCCTATGACACACAATACTATCTACATGACATTGTACAAATTGAGAAAGAGAAGGAAGAAAAAAGAAAAAAGCTCATTAGATAGTAAATAAAGGAAAGTATGTAATGAAAGTAGAGTGAAAAGAGAGTATGGGAATAGTTAGGGATTAAATGTTGAAAAAAGCAAACAATACAGAAGTATTGGAGGAGAAGAGAAGACAAATAGTGAGAAGTGTATCAAGGAGTAAGAGAGATAGTTTTATTTAGTTAGTCATAGAACATAGAAACATAGAACAGTATCATCATATTCATCATATTCACCTGAATCATCTTCATGCTTATTCTTTTTTTAGCATAGTAAACAGTTTACAGGATTATTTCTTCTTCCTCTTACTTGGTATCCCACAAACATCCATGTCAGGTTCATTGCTCATTGCATATACGCTTCCTATAGAAGCGCTCTTTCAAAGGAAATGACCATTATCCTTGCTGTGCAGATGGCATACAGCTTTAACTCTCATGTCTTTAAGAGCACATGCTCTTTGCAAACTCTCTTGATGGTGACTTGGATTGTATCTGTAGTTGGAAGAATAGTAATTACTTGATGCTGAACACTTCTAAGACAGTGACCAAGGCAATACAGGCCATGTTAAGGAAGTCTAATTGTCCAGTCCTTCAACTCACTGTTTAGGTGGTGATAGGTTGGACTTTGTGAACAAGGTGAGAAATGTCAGTGTTATCATGTATGGCAGATGAACACATAGGGGGAATGTGTCAGCACTGGTTAAGCAATCATATTTTTATCTAGGATATGTAGACTGAATGACCCCCCCCCCCCCACAAGGCCTTTTAGTGGTTGTTCATGCCCTGATTTCTATAATACCCTGCAAACAAAACAGATTATCTCAGAACTTTAACATCTCCAAGCTGGTGTAGAATTTCACTGCCCTATTTGTTACACGTCCCTGTAGTAAGCAATATACCTCTCACTGCAGAGACTTCCTGGCTCCGATCCTGGTCTGGCATTTAATCTATCCAGTGCTTTAATCCAGTGCTTTTACCATGATACCAGATATCTTCGCTGCATCAGTCTGTGTTGTTCTGTGTTTTACCACTTGCAGTGACTGTTTTAATGTGTGCATGTTCTGATGCTTTGGCCTGGATTGTTGCGACTGAAAAGTATCCCAGGACCAGCTCACCTACTTGGTTAACAGACAAATATCAATAAATAAAAATAACAAGCCAATGCAATTTTAGTGTTAATTTATTTAGGCCTGCATGATCTGGATCTTCCTTACCTAAACATCTTCTGGTTTCCTACAGCCAGGTTAAGCCCTTGCACTCTACCTGCTTGCATACTTGTCAACTTCTTAGTGCAAAAAATCCAGACAAAGCCAGCAATAAATGGGGGACAAAGGCCCAAAATATGGGAGATATTTTAAATACTACTCTTCTAAAATTAGAAATTTGAAAGAATATCAGATTTTGCATTGGCATGCATTTTCTGTAGGATATAAAACCTGAAACTCAAATTATTTAGTGATTTCATTCATAGATTTATAGATTAGTACTTAGCTAACTGCCCTTGTGAGCCATTTTAAGCCTAGCCAATTATCCTTTGTGAGACTCAAACCCTGCACCTTGTATTTGTAAGGCAAACACCTTAACCATTAGGCCACCCTCCCAACCCATCAATAGTTTGTCAGCAAACCTCAAATTTGATGAGGAATTGATAAAAAAAAGAAGTGAGTAAAAAAATCTGGACATTTTGTGAAAATCTGGACAGTTGAGAGTTATATAGGATCTCTGAGTTTCTGGAGACTCTCATGGTGTTGTTGGAAACCTATGGAATTCAGTCCTTCTTGCCTTAGAGAACTCTCTCCGTAGTGCCTGAAGGAGTTCTCCATATTGGCTGGCTTTAAAATGTCCCTTAAGGAGCAGCTGTTTAGTCTGGCCTATGATTAGTTTTTGCTGCAGCTTATTATTCATTTACATACCAGGTGACTTCCTGTCTAATCAGGCTCTCTTCTTGTCTAAGTGTTATACATATGTCATTTCTTATGTTTTGTTAATATTTTCATTTCACCTGTTTAGAAAATGAATACAGGAATAAAATTCAACTTGAACTAAAACGGTAGAGGAGATCGAATGAAAATTGCACCAGAGGGAAACTGCATAAGATTTTTTTTTTGTTGCCATCCAGGAAATATTTTGTAATGTAATGTAAAGGGAGCATCCATGTTCCCATGTAACATATCTTCAGTTATTCTTGATAATTTTTCAATAACTTGTAATTGCACTATTCTTTTATTTATTCTTTATTGACTGGGTTGGTCCTTCTAGGCTAGTGTCCTTTTCTTAGGGGAGCCCAGAGGTGATATTTATGCTACTACATGAAATTTGGCCAGGGCATCACAGAACTTTCTCCTTCTCTTTTCAATAGGTGCCATAGGATCTTTTACATCCACCAGAACTACCAACTCAAGCAGACAGGGCCTTGGTTTCATATATTTTATCTAAAGGAATCAGTTATGTAATAGCATTAGCAACCCTTCTTTAATTTCCACATTTTTCTTTCTCCATCAGAATTGCACACTCTTCCTTCCTTACGTGCCCTCCTTTCCAAGCACCTTTGTAGATTGTATGCCACCCATTATAGAGCTGCCTGTAATACTTAGTAATTTTGATATTGCCTTTGTTCTTAAACACCTTACATCCACTGCTATCCTCTAGAACTTTGTCCCTGTGCAATCTACACCCACTGCTATCCTCTGGAACTTTGTTCCTGTGCGATCTACACCCACTGCTATCCTCTGGAACTTTGATTCTGTGCAATCTATACCCTCTGCTATCCTCTGGAACTTTTCCCCATGCAATCTACACCCACTGCTATCCTGTGGAACTTTGTTTCTGTGCAGTCTACACCCACTTTATCCTGTCTAAATTTGTTTCAGTGCAACCCTCTGCTACCCTCTGAAACTTTGTTCTTGTACAATTTAAACCAACTGCTACTCCCTGGAACTTTGTTGCTATGCAATATACACCCACTGCTATTATCTGAAACTTTGTTATTGTACAATCTAAGCCCACTGCTATCCTCAGGAACTTATTTCTTGTGCAATCTACGCCCACTGCTATCCTCTGGATTTTTTACCCTTTGCCTTTCAGTCTTTTAGTTTCCAAGACAAGAGTGTTGCATTCATTTCACCCTGAGCCCAGCGCTAGTCCCTTTTCCTCTCTGACTTTGTGTCCATATGATTGATATTCATTACCCTTATATTTCTCTTACTGTCTTCTATTCCCTTTTAACCTTCTTTTTATCCTGTCAGCTCATACCTCTTTTGCACTTGACACTTCTGTGCACCATCCCATATGTTAATGCCTCTGTTTCCTAAGTGTCTACACATTCATTATCTTTCACCTCTAATTTTTCTTTGTGATAACCCACAACACTGTCATATTTACAGTACTTCTGTCTATATTCTCCCTTATAAACTCTTCCATTTCTTCCCATCCACACTTTCTGCTGCTCCAGACTCTACTGTCACATGCTTAGCCTCCATTTTCTGACTTTCTTTTTTCTAGTTTATATAACACTTCACATGCACATGATCTGATAGGCAGTGCTCCCCTATTCTAACCTCCACAGCCTATTTTGTTTGGAAACCTGTCTAATCTACTTCCTTCATTACATTTGCCTTTTGTCCTATGACAATGTGAACTGTTTCTCTTTCCCATGAGCCTTTCTCCACACATACTCTAAATCAGACCTTCCTGTACCCACTGTTGACTCCCCTGACATGCACTCCAGTATTCTGTAACCGTAAAGAGTTTGAGAAATTTTGGATTTAAAGCTAATTAAAATTTCTCCAATTACAATCATTGCTTCTTTCTGCAATTTCAGAAGAAATACCAACAGCTCACAATCTTTTATACTGTCCATACACTGCATCACACCCTCAATTCCATTTCTTCTGCAAACATCCAGACACCCTTATCACATTTCCTCCTTCCATTCATTACTCCATTAAAGATAACTGTCACCCCACTGTTAAGTAAAATTATCTCTCCTCCTTTATCACCTCTTGTTACATAGCCCTGCTTCCTTAATCTAACATCCCTTCCCTCCTAATTTGTACATCAGTTTCACTGCACTTATTCAAAGCTACATGCCTCAGACCACAACTCTACAGCAAAAAAACAAGCATACTTTGACTGCTCGAGAGTACAGGCATTTGTACAAATCTTAATCAAATGTGAACATTGTAAAATAGGCAGTGAGCATGACCCATGAACTCCCACATGGGGCTACACCCCCACACTTCCTTCTTTACTATTCTCACTTTGGGGTCACTGCACATTAGGGATAGAGTGATTACAAATACAAAAAAAAAAAAAAAAACAAAAAAAATCTTGCTCTTTCTCCATGAGGCTGTGATCTCAGAGACAAGAAATCACCATACATACTGAGGGGTAAGAAGTTGTTCACATATGAAGTTAGCAGCAGCAGACAAACAATTGACCCTTCCAGCAGTTATGCTAGAGTATTGTGATTCGAGCAATCTTGTATCAAGCAAAAGACAGTAAGTCTTTGCACACCTCCTTCCTCATAAGTTTGATTAACTGTAGCACTGGCATATCCATTCTTCCCTTTTACTTAGACTGACAATATTCTGTGTAGAATAATGATGGTTTGAAACCTCCCCTCCACAATGGCATCCCCCATCAGTCACCTGTGTCACTGTAGAACCCAGCCTTCTTTGGATTTAATCAGAGACCCTTGAGTAAATACGTATCTCTGCCTAAGTGCTGTGAACTGCTAAGTGTCCCTCCATCCTGTTAATGGCTTTTTTAAGTAAGGCACCTGTCCTGTTGTTGGAACTCACTCATCCCTCCTCCCCTTCCACCTGCCTGCAGCTGCCCACACTCTCTACCCAGGTCTCATCTTACCTACAGACATCAGCATCATTGTACTACCCTGGCCCCCTGTCTGAACCTTCCAGTCCACAAGCAGCCTTCATTTCCATTCCATTCCTCCATTCCATTCCATTCCATGCCATGCTATATACTAGCTCTCTCTGCATTCCATTCCATTCTATTCCATTCCATGCTATATACTAGTTCCATTCCATTCCATTCCATTCCATGCTATATACTAGTTCTCTCTGCATTCCATTCCATTCCATTCCATTCCATGCTATATACTAGCTCTCTCTGCATTCCATTCCATTCCATTCCATTCCATTCCATGCATTATACTAGCTCTCTCTGCATTTGCTCACCCTAGCCACCTCATGTAGCCTTAACTTCATTTTCCTTTCTGAGATTCTGACTCAGTGAGCTCCCACCTTACCACAGTCTTCCCTCTGCTGGTTCTCACCCCCTATCTAGACTATTAACCTAAGAATATGTGATATCTCTGTCTGTCTTCTAAGATTCTATTTCTTTTGGCTTTGTATTCCAACTTTATCCCACCAAATTCTTAATCAAGCCACCTAGCTTTCTATCACCTACTCTAAATGGGAACATGTCATATGGACAAATGCAGTTTTAACAAACGCAAAAAGAGTTAGTGCTGTTCACCAAAACTACTTTCACTAACAGTGGAATCTGCTTTATTCTCCACTGTTGTGAGACCTCAGAGTTTGTATATATAAGTCGCGAGTGTGCACACGGACGAGTGTGTGTGTGTGTGTGTGTGTGTGTGTGTGTGTGTGTGTGTGTGTGTGTGTGTGTGTGTGTGTCCCATATTATGGATACAGAGAGAGCTTGCTCTCCTGCAAAAAAAAATGTAATGTTCACTGAAGGTAGTTTTGGCAAACTAGTTTCTATTTCCATTCGCTGCATTACAGCACCATGCTAGATTAGTAGCAAGCAGTTTGCTATAGTTTAAAAGCAGAAAAGCTTTTTTGATCCTTAGGTCTGAGAATACTTTTTTTTTCCTTTTTAAATTACAGTTGAAGCAAAGGATGGGGTGGGATTGGGAACTTTACAGTGCACCAGATAATCTAGCTATAGCTCTGACACAACCCATGTAGACACCAAGGTATGTGTAACTTTGAGAATATTGGCTACAGAGACATTCCATTGACCAATGTGGGACACTGTGGGGTCATCCCAGGCATCTGCATCAAGAATATTCTACCAGTTTCTCATTGCCATGCTAATGCATGTGGAGGAGCATATGTGGCTCCCACACACACCATAATGAAGATAAAGAAATCCATGCATGCATTTAATGTAATGTCTCATTTTCCTTAGGTATTAGGAGCTAATGACTGCATCTACATTGTAATTAAGCCCCTACCTGTGGAACAGGGACAACAGTATATCAACTGTATGGGATTTCACTACATTAACTGCCAGGTGGTCTACAATGCATAGGGTAGAATATAAACTGTGTCAGAAGGCCATACAGGCAGTGCCAAGGACTCCCACATCAGCCACATGTGCAACATATATTAGCAGTTTGTGGGGTGATTTTCTAAAAATGATCTCATTGGCAAATGCTGAGTATGCCCTGGAACAATGGCTAGTGACATCAATGAGAACCCTACAGACCATGGTAATGAACATGCAACACTGCTATATTGCTGACCTCAATAACTATCAAATGAGCATTTAGACTGCTTATGGCCTGCTTCCACTTTCCAGATTCCTCTGGTGGTGCCCTGAAGTACGATTCTGGAACATGCAGTAAAATATTTGCAGTATGTGTGCTATTACAAAACATGTTGCTATGTGAACAGATACAACAGGGGTCAAAGACATTCAGGAATAGGAAGTCCTGGAGTCAGTAATGGGAGAGCTGCCGGATGAGCCCATGGAGAAGCTGGAAGCAGGGGTTGACCATGTGATGCAGAGGCAAGTGCAGTACACCTTGGCTCAATCTAAGAAAAAAAAGCACCTGGTTCACAACTGTGGGCCAGATTAAACATAACATGTAACAGTAACACTGATGGATGTAAATAGTCCACCCAGGCTGTGCTACACCATACATGGACTGGTCACACTGTGCATCAGACAGCCTAATCAGGTAGCAGAGGTCTGTGTGAGGTTGCCGGGTGTGATACACTAATGGCAGAGGGTTTGTATACTGAAAGGCATAATATTGTGGCAAAGCTGTTGCACTGGGGATTTATTTATTTTATTTAACATTTGTTGACCAGGAAAGTCCAACTAGAACAGAGCCTATTTTTCAACAGAGGCCCAGGGAGAACCACTTCAGATGCATGTCTTTGGAATGTGGGAGGACATGCATACTCCACACAGAAGGCACCCTAGCCAAGAATCGAACCAGAGAACCTCTTGCTGTAAGGTGACAATGTTAACCACTGTACCACTGGGCTGCCCATTACCTGGATTGTGCAAACAGTACAAACAAAGTAGCTGGGATGCATTGAAAATAAGACACAAAGCATAATAGAGAATAATGATGCTTATATCACAAGAGATTACCCATTATCAACAGTTCAAAAATTAGATGACAGAAAACTAGATATAGTAGTCCATGAGGACAAAAGTAGCATTGATCATTACATTTGCTACACCCAGTGATTACAGTGTCTTATGTACAGAAAGACGCAAAGTCATAAAATACCAGGATTTGGAGGCAGAAATGAGGGCAATGTGGAAGAAGGATACCCAGAAAGCTCTAACAGTAGTAGCAATGGGTCTTATAAGAAAGAATTCACAGTCATATTTAGACATGCTTCTGATACATGTAAGTCTGTATGAACTGCAGAAGGGGTCAGTTATGGGAATATTGCGGGTGCTGTGAAGACCAGTTTTGGCTAACATCAAAGATTGAAACCATACTACTTTCATGAATTTTAATCATACTTGGACTTTGGAATGGGATCCATTCCTATCAAGGTATTATAAACCCAAAAGACTTAGAGAAATTAAACCGGGAGTAACAGAGTATTTAGAGCAGGGCACAGCTGTCATCATTGGCAGAGGTGGGGAGGGCCATAATGATAGGCTTCAACAGTGGGCAGTGTATTTGTGGGGTTTGGAAGTAAGCTAATGATATGGTGAGTGTGGGGAGTCAGGAAGACTGGTGAGGGAGGGAGAAGGGTGGTGTCTTCAATGTGGTGTGACTGGACAGAGATGGACAGTATTAATGGGTTTGCATGTGGCTGTGCACAGACACAGGTGCAGCAGTGGAGGCAGCACTGTTTTGTTGTCTGCTAAACAAGTTTTGGGTACCCAAAGGAAGTCTGTGCATGACCAGGTATGACCTCATCCATGGGGTGACTTTCTTCTGGAAAGGTCACAGGCCTCTTACACAGAATGCACAGCAGATGTAGTCTTTTGTGACTACAAATGGCTGATGGATACCATGTCTGCATCTTCAGCCACAGTGCCCTGCAGTGCCCTGAGAACTGGATGGAGGTGTGGAGGTGGTGTTTCTATGGGATGTAGAATGAGTCATTACCCTCTTGTGGTGATCACCTAAACATGAAGGGACAGTGGCTTGGCCACAAAAATAGCAGTGGTCATGATGGGTGGCCATACAAGGGTATTGCTTTGTACAGACTCACTAAGCCAGCTCTCAGTTATGCTAAGTAAATAAGCAGGCCCTCCCAGAGATCATCATGCAGACTTCTTACAATCCCAAGTACCTATGCCATGGCTGCATTGCACTGTCCCTGCCCTTGTATAGTGGCCTTGTACAAATACTGAGTAATAGCCATATAGGCAATCAGATCAGAAGGGCTGTGGTATCCATGGCATTGTTGGCCAATAATATGCTGACCCTTGCCACCCTCCTTATGCTGGACAGAGCTGTAGCAGCCAATGGTGTACAGCTGCTGAAGAAGAAGGCTCACCCTGTGGTGAGGTGACAGACACATTCTGTCCTACTGCACTATTGCAGGACTGAGGGGTGGGTTGCACAGTAGTTATATCTGTAGAAGGGGGAGGCACTACCCATGCCTACCATGGCCACCATGACCCTTGATTGTTCCAGGATTTGATTGCCATCATCATCAGACCCAGACATTTCCCTGGCAGCAGAACAGCCTATATTTACAATGAAGGAACCTGACAATGCAGCACCTGTGAAACACATAAGCATACCAAATGCACGAATGGTGCTTTTCACCAACACCCACAGCCCAATGTAGGTAAACCTTTGTACCAGTGTGCTGTGAAAAATCTAAAAGTGAAATACCTTGAGCAGAATTGTAGTGTAATTGTATTCTTGATGTGCCTGTAACAGCAACAAGAACAACAAAGACATGCATGTTAGTTATATGGCCCTGAGTCAGGCGGGTAATACAGGTAGCCCTGCATGTTACCACATGCCCATCTAGAGTATCACCAGCTGGTACCTCAGGTGCTTTGTGCAGTTCAGCACCCAAGTCCAGTACTCAACCAAAGATAACTAAACTGTCTGGTCCCCTAGACAGAGGTTCCAGGAACTCCTCCATTTCTTTTAATGATGACCCCCTTGACTTCCCACTTCTGTGCAACATGGGTTGCCTTACTCTGTGCATGCAGAATCATGTCAGTGACCTTTCTCTGAACCTTCTCATAGTTCTGCTTTGGCAACTGACTGTAATGATTTGGTTATAAAAGACCCACCAGACATGCTTATGACAGGCCCAGTCTGCTTTCATGTTCTGGAGGATCTGCTAACCAACAATGTTCACATAAAACGTGGAGCATAATATCATTCGCTGCCTGGGAAGATGTCACCATCTGATGTCTTTTGGTGTCAGGCATGACTACCTGTAATATCAAAGAAATATGTGTGAAAGTTAGTAGCTTAGTATGCACAGTATGCCTGTACTTCAGCAATACACAAATGTGGTCACTGTTCACATGGTCTGCGTTACATGTCATGCACGATGCAGCACGAGCTACCTCTATGACTGTCATCTAAGTGGTGGCAGTTAGTATGCTATGGTTCTATGTATTGCTTTTTCATATGGCAGGAGGCTGCATTACCCTCCAAAAGAAAACATGCAGAACCACATGGAATATCTTTAGCAGGTCGTATGGTCTTTATGTCTGTGGGCCACAGCCACAGACATGGTGCTTCTACCTAAACTGTGAATTAGTATAAGCATCTTAAATGCATAATGTCTGTTCCCTGAGCTCTGAAAGTACTACAGGCCCATGTGTGCAATTTTCTGCCATTGTATGACAACCATCCTAAAATTTATAAACATTGTGAATGTCAACTGCAATGTGTCTGGAAATGGTATATCTCCCAAAGAAGGCTTAGGCCTACTCCAGGACATCTCAGAATGTCTGTGCAAATATTAGTCACAGAGGGCTTCTTACATGGGTATGTTTAGAGGGCCCCCCAAAATCCTAATCACCACCTTACATATGTAATAAGAAGAGCCCCATAAGTGCTACAGAGGCCTTGCATCATTCTCTCCTATAGTACTCCCTGAAGTAGACAAGATATTTGTGTGCACTGCAAAACCTGCAAAACCTGGGAGAGCATTACCAGGTCAGCAGACTTGGCCATTGCTTCCTTAGAACCCTTTTCCCGACCACCTACAAAGACACACTGCCTTCCTCATAGCCACAGTCCATCATAGGAAGTGCTTTTAAAAATTGCTTGGAAACACCACTCATGCAGTCACACCATACAGGGCATGGACTACATGGTTCACAGCAGTGACACCCCTTGTAGATGCAAGTTACAAGAACTCCCCTCAATAGGATAAAAAACATGGCCAATGTGTGGCTGTCCCCTCAGTAGACAAACCTGTACTACTTAAAGGCCTCTTGCAGAGTAATGTCCAGTGGGGAGCTTTAACAATCCTTTACAGGGCACAACAGGCAGCACATAACTGTTACACCGAATCAAGCAGAACACTTCACATGACATGGATATCAACTGTGAGTAAGACACATGCCGTCTTCATCATAAACTAAGGCCTGTATCTCCCACATAATACAACACATATCAAACCTTCCTGTCTGGCAGTTAAACTGGTACATAGCATCACCTGGAAGTCTTGTACTATGTCAGAAACCCCTACATCTGTTCTTATTACCCTACACAGAATGCAACTGCTATCAGCTACACCCAGTACTGCAATACAGTTTCAATAAAGAACATACACCTACAGCAGATGTACAAAGCTCTACTCTCCAAACACTTGACTCAAATGAATTGTTGTGTAACTGACAACGTTTCAGCCACAGACCTCTACAGGCACTATACAGGTTACTCTGCAGCAGGCTTCCACACTGTGATAAGGCAACAAATGGCCACGGCTGTTTAAATTGCACAGTTCTAAGGCTCCTAGCACAGTCGTTATATTAATGAGTCTATCTGTAGCAAATATTTTTGAAACACACTTTTATCTAATTGTGCTGTGCTGTGAGGCTTGTATAGCAGTGTGCAATTACATAAGTACTCCCAAAGTGCAGTGCGCGTGTGTAGGTGGGTCAATAATCCCAGTGGAAATGTGGGCAAATGTATTGTTATATTATGGCCTGTAGAAGCAGTAATATGCTTAAGTAGAGCATGTAAATGCTGTGCTGCTGTTAAGCTCCTTATGTTCCATAGTTCACACCCTAACACCGTCCTACAACACCTTGTGTATTCATGCTATACTATGGTGGTATAGCGACATGTAGTAAGTAAAAGTGATTGTCTGCTGTTGCGCATCATATGTCAGAAACAACAAGCTGAATAGACATTAGAGAGCTAACATATTCCCCTGAAATGTAACCTGACACATGATTATGGCTTCTGAAGACACTGAGGATGGCAGGGCTCCCAAGTGGAGCTTTAAAGAGAGCAAAATATTTCTGTAGCTGATGTAAATTAGACCACCAGGAGTGCCTGCTGAGGGATTATTATGGGAATCCCCAGTACAAATGTAGATGTCTGACACAGCCTTAATATGGCTGTGACTGTTGCTACAGGCATCTACAGCACTGGTAAACAGGGCATGCATCCCTACTGTGGTCTGAACAGGAGTTACCTCACCCTTATATGCCAACAGAAAGAAGAAGTTAGACTGAGTGCTTCTGAGATGTACAGTAAGTCTGTGGGACAAGGGTCAGACAGAGAGTTTCAGTGATGTACATTAAGTATGCGAGACAAGGATAAGAGAAAGTGCTACAGAGATTTACAGTGAGTATGCAGGACAGGGGTCAGATGGACTGCTCATGAAATGTACAATAAATATGTGGGACAGGGGTCAAAGGGAGCGCTCGTGAGATGCACTATAAGTATGTGGGACAGGGGTCAGGGGGTGTGCTCATGAGATGTACAATTAGTATGTTGGACAGGGGTCAGAGGGAGCGCTCATGAGATGTACAATAAATATGTGGGACAGGGGTCAGAGGAGTGCTCATGAGATGTACAATTAGTATGTGGGACAGGGGACAAAGAGAGCATCATGAGATGTACAATTAGTATGTGAGACAGGGGTCATGGGGTGTGCTCATGCAATGTACAATTAGTATGTGGGCCAGAGGTCAGGGGGTGTGCTCATGAGATGTACAATGAGTATGTGGGACAGGGGTCAGGGGGAGTGCTGATGTGATGTACAATTAGTATGTGGGACAGGGGTCAGAGGGAGTGCTCATGAGATGTACAATAAGTATGTGGGACAGGGGTCAGGGGGTGTGCTTATGAGATGTACAACTAGTATGTGGGACAGTGGTCAGAGGGAGTGCTCATGAAATGTACAATTAGTATGTGGGACAGGGGTCAGAGGGATTGCTCATGAGATGTACAATAAGTATGTGGGATAGGGCTCAGAGGGATTGCTGATGTGATGTACAATTAGTATGTGGGACAGGGGTCAGAGGGAGCGCTCATGAGATGTACAATAAGTATGTGGGACAGGGGACAGGGGGTGTGCTCATGAGATTTCCAATTAGTATGTGGGACAGGGGTCAGAGGGAGTACTCATGAGATGTACAATTAGTATGTGGGACAGGGGTCAGAGGGGGTGCTTATGAGATGTACAATTAGTATGTGGGACAGGCGTCAGGGGGTGTGCTCATGAGATGTACAATTAGTATGTGGGACAGGTGTCAGGGGGTGTGCGATATACAATTAGTATGTGGGAGAGGGGTCAGGGGGTGTGCTCATGGGATGTACAATAAGTATGTGGGACAGGGGTCAGGAGGTGTGCTCATGAGATGTACAATTAGTATGTAGGACAGGGGTCAGGGGGTGTGCTCATGAGATGTACAATTAGTATGTGGGACAGGGGTCAGGGGGTATGCTCATGAGCTATGTAATTAGTATGTGGGACAGGGGTCAGAGGGAGTGCTGATGTGATGTACAATTAGTATGTGGGACAGGGGGTCAGAGGGAGTGCTCATGAGATGTACAATAAGTATGTGGGAGAGGGGTCAGTGGGTGTGCTCATGGGATGTACAATTAGTATGTGGGACAGGGGTCAAAGGAACATCATGAGATGTACAATTAGTATGTGGGACAGGGGTCAGAGGGAGCACTCATGAGATGTACAATAAGTATGTGGGACAGGGGTCAGGGGTTTTGCTCATGAGATGTACAATAAGTATGTTGGACAGGGGTCAAAGGGAGCGCTCATGAGATGTACAATTAGTATGTGGGACAGGGGTCAGGGGGTGTGCTCATGAGATGTACAATTAGTATGTGGGACAGGGGTCAGAGGGAGCGCTCATGAGATGTACAATAAGTATGTGGGACAGGGCTCAGAGGGAGTGCTCATGAGATGTACAATTAGTATGTGGGACAGGGGTCAGGGGGTGTGCTCATGAGATGTACAATTAGTATGTGGGAGAGGGGTCAGGGGGTGTGCTCATGAGATGTACAATTAGTATGTGGGACAGGGGTCAGGGGGTGTGCTCATGGGATGTACAATGAGTATGTGGGACAGGGGTCAGGGGTTTTGCTCATGAGATGTACAATAAGTATGTTGGACAGGGGTCAAAGGGAGCGCTCATGAGATGTACAATTAGTATGTGGGACAGGGCTCAGAGGGAGTGCTCTTGAGATGTACAATTAGTATGTGGGACAGGGGTCACGGGTTGTGCTCATGAGATGTACAATAAGTATGTGGGACATAGGTCAGAGGGAGCGCTCATGAGATGTACAATAAGTATGTGGGTCAGGAGGAATGCTCATGAGATGTACAATAAGTATGTGAGACAGGGCTCAGAGGGAGTGCTCTTGAGATGTACAATTAGTATGTGGGACAGGGGTCACGGGTTGTGCTCATGAGATGTACAATAAGTATGTGGGACATAGGTCAGAGGGAGCGCTCATGAGATGTACAATAAGTATGTGGGTCAGAGGGTGTGCTCATGAGATGTACAATAAGTATGTGGGACAGGGGTCACAGGGTGTGCTCATGAGATGTACAATAAGTATGTGGGACATAGGTCAGAGGGAGTGCTCATGAGATGTACAATAAGCATGCAGGGCAGGGGTCAGAGAGATGTACAATAAGTATGTGGGACAGGGGTTAGAGAGAATGCTCTTCAGATGTATGCAGGTCTGGGTCAAAGAGAAAGTGCTCCTGAGATGTACAGAAAGTATATAGGGCAAGGGTAACAGATAGACCTCCTGAGATGTACAGTAATATGTAGGGCACAGGTCAAAGAGAGTGCTCCTAAAATGAACAGTAAGTAAGTATGCATGACAGGGGCCAAAGAGAGAGAGAGAGATAGTGCTTCTAAAATATACAGTAAGTATGCAGGACAGGGGTCAGAGAGAGAGAGAGAGAGAGAGAGAGAAAGAGTGCTCCTAAGATATAGAGTACGTATGCAGGACAGGGGTCAGAGAGAGAGAGAGAGAGAGAGAGAAAGAGTGCTCCTAAGATATACTGCAGGTATGCAGGACAGGGTCAGAGAGAGAGAGACAGAGAGAGAGAATGCTCCTAAGATATACAGTAGGTATGCAGGACAGGGTCAGCGAAAGTGCCCTGAGATGTAAATATGGGGGACAGGCCATTGCACTGCTATTTTATTTATAGTAAAAAAGGCCCTTGCAAGACACAATTTATGACACTTGTATTTCTTGTTACTGTGGTTTCGCTCCAGAGCAGATGAATGAGCATAAGCTCTGGTATCAGACAAGGATGGAGCATCTGCATTGGATAGGTAAGTCCTGTTTATCATAGCAGCATTGTATTACTCACTGCTATAATTTTATATGGGTAATTGCAATGCCCATATGTGATACTCACTACACACTGCCTGATCTCATGTCTATAAATATATTAAATATGTGTTTATATATATATATATATATATATATATATATATATATATATACTGGTATGATAACCCACCTGGGCACAGGACATCAGGGGATCCATGTATTCCTCATTTGCCATCGTATGCCCAACACATTATGCACACTGCAACATGGCATCAGACACACGGGGATGTTGGCCCACTACCACACTGTGGGCATTGCCACAGAGCAGGAGGTCCTACTGCATGGAGGGTATGTATCTCATCATACTGGACATGGTGTCACCAATGTCAATCCCCCTTTGTATCAGCACCTCGCCTGCAATTCTTTTTCTTTAATATTTGCTCATGTGCCCCTACTTCCACACCTATACCTCCTTTCTAGCCCACAACCTTTCCTCCCAGCCTTTCTCATCTACATTTCATAAAAAAGAGCACTTCTCCCAACAAAAAAGTATACATTTCTTTTCCCCCTTTCCCATTCTTAACACTTTCCTTCCCTTTGTCCTTCTGCTTCTTCCCAAACAAATAGGAAAGCCTACAAGGCATCAACAAATACAATAAAAGAAAAAAAATGCCTCATAGTCTATAGCAAAAATCACATTTAATTATATGCTTCACAGCAATGCTCCACAGGTTTAGCACTTTTCATCCTTAGTAACACTGGATAAACGTGTCTTTGATTTCTTTCTTGGATGCATCACCTACATATGTCTCATAGTATTCCCCGATGGTTTACTGATAACTTAATGGATAGCATATACAAGCTGCATTTCCACCTGCTTTGCATGTACTCAGATGCCTGCTGTAGCAAATTGTTTTTTCCCCAGAAGCAACATTGGTTCAAGCAACTTGCACTGTAGAGTCCTTGGCTCACTCATTTCTAGGGGTCTTCCATTTACTTTAATTAGACCACTCCCCTTCTTACAGTGCGTGACAGCATTAGATGGTTTTGTGGCCAAAAACTTAAATCGACTGTAAGGGACCTTTGAATCTCATGTTTAACTAATTTCTAAGTCAGACAGAAGATTAAATAATGAGGTGAATTTTAAATATTTGTTATAAAAATATATATTTGGTTATTCCTCTGTGTTATTTAAGTGTGTCGTTAGAAGTCAATATTCTGATTGGCTTATTATTTAAATGTTGTCTTATCTGGACTGTTTAAGCACTTTTCAGTCTATATATGTGGATTCCTTGTATGTTGTAGTAGTAACATTGAAAGTTTTCACCTGATGCAGTAGTTGTCTTTTGTTTTAATAAAAGCTGTATTTTATTAAGTTCCTTTGACTCCAACAGTGTTTCAGTAATGACCTCTAGATTTTTTTCTTTCTTTTGCCCTAACTCCTGGTTTTCTGTGGCAGTTTACAAGTTTGGACCACAATACCAGCACCCAAACAGGAACACTATTGCTCATGCCTAGCTTTAGTTTCAGTGCACATTGCTTATCTTGAATATTCATATGGAAAATATGCTGTGACACCCAACTTTCATTGGAAAATATTGGTGAGCTAGCATTTGCCTCTCTCTCATACCATAAAGGGTCCATGCCCAAGCAGTA
>NC_056741.1:1842417040-1842422040 GCF_019279795.1 Protopterus annectens
GAAGTTTGCAGATTACTGCAAACTAGGAGCCATAACTGAAACTCCTAATGATGTGGAAATCCTACAAAAGGGCCTCATTGAGTCAGATGCCTAGTGTCAAAGCCATGGCCTCAAGCTCAATGCCAAAAAGTGCATTGTCATCCCCCTTGGTAAAAACTCTGTACCCATGAGCAACCACATAGGTGGTAGTCTACTTAACACCAAAAGTGTGATAAGAAACCTTGGAACACAAGTGGACCGTAGTCTCTCCTTTGATAATCACATTGCCATAGTATTCAGGAAATCCTTCTATGTGGCACACCTCATCACAGAAGGTTTCTCATCCAGGAAAAAAGAGGTCATTGTTCCCCTCTACTCATCACTCATTAGACCCATTAAAGAGTAAAACGCCCCTTTTGGTATGTACCTCACAAGACATCTACAACAACTGGAAAGGCTGTAGAAATACCTCACAAAGTGGATTACCTCAAACAGATGCCCTACGCAGACCATCTAAAAAAACTTCAGCTTTACTCCATCGCATATCGCCTACTCAGAGGTGATCTCTGCCTAACATACAAAGCTATATCAAACCCAGAGCTGTTGGACATGCTCCACTTAAAGAAATCCCAATCCCTCCGAGTTACATGCTCTAGGGACCTAAACCTTGTCACCACAATAAACAGAACATGCTGGAGGGATAGATTCCTTTCCCAGGTACTTCCCATACTCTGGAACAAACTACCTATCTATATCAAACATAGCTCCTCATTAGCACTCTTCAAGAAAAATCTTGATGATTGAATGGGAAATAGGAAATTCACCCCAGGGATCACCTCTGTGGCTCTGCTCGACAGGTGCACAGGAAAATAATTTTCTTGGGTGGCGAAAGCTAGGGTACCTTTTTGGCTAGGTTTCTATAGGCCCTAGGGCCGATAGCCTAGTACCTACCTATGAACCTATGAACCATCTAAGGTTTAACTTAATGTCATGCAACAGCGTGTAAGTCACTGTTTTGAAGGCTTAAGCACATATGGGAATATTGCTTATTTTCATAATTACTATCCAACAACTAGCAATATTCCCAGTATAGTGTGATATAAACCAGCACTGAGCGTGAATTGTCCTGTCTCCCACATGGGTGTTTCTCAATAATGTGTAGGCCTCTCAGTTATGAAAATATAAAGTTTAAAATATGAATAATAAGTGGCAAAGATTAATTTCTTCACAGCAGGACATCCTGGACTAACAATCTTAATGTCATGTTATTAATAACTCCTTGCCCTTTCTAATACTGCGTATTATTAGCTGGTAAGTCATATAGTTAAATAAGCCAGACCCAAAATAGTTCTGGATGCAATAAGGTGGTATGGGTGTGAGCTGGAACTTTACAGAAAGGCATTTAGGCTTGAGAACATTTCAGCATAAAGCACTAGTAACTATTTTCACCACATTTGCTATGATATGTATATGTGTGTGTATAATACATTTTATATATATATATATATATATATAGATATATATATATATATATATATAGATACAGATTTTTTTGTTTGTTTTACATCAGCATTTACACATTTTAGATCACTGGTACTTCATTTCTGGGATCCACCATACTGTGTTTTATATATATATATATATATATATATATATATATATATATATATATATATATATATATATATGTGTAAAATTCAGAATAGCCAGTCAACCAATATATGTTTAGGAGGAGGGAGAGCCAGTGTACTCCACCCAGGTATATAGATAGATTGAAACTCCACACAGACAGTGGCAGTCAGGACTGACCACTGACTCACAGATACTGCATCTGTGAAGTACAAGCACTAACCACTGAGCCATCATACTTCTTTGCTTTTAGTGTAACGTAATATCCAAATATGTAAATTACATATAGATACAATTTGCATTATGGTGTAATTTTGTAAACAGTTTTATAACAGTATATGGTATTCATTGCATATTCACATTTAGAAGTGCATGTTCATATTTAACAGTATCAAACATTTCTCTTGAGTAGTGTTATGCATTCTAAAGCCCTACTATTTTAGCTTCACTAATATATCTCTATGGATTGTTAAAGTATGTTGAACGATCCTCTTTGATGCTGTGTATGTTTGATTATTTTCTAAAGCTCCACTACATGTTTATAATGGCTTAAAAATAAATGGGCTAACAAAATTCACCACACTTAATATTCTGTAACACTTACGCATCTTCTTTGCCCCTTTTAGCAAAAAAATAGTTGCAGCCTAATTAAACAGCATTTGTTTTCCTCTTAATATTTCATTAAGCCTTGCTTATGATACCCTGCTTACACATAAAAGGAAGTCATTAAATCATATATTTAATTAACAATTTCATATTTCATCTCTTCCTGTAGATTATTGTTTGTCTAATGCTTTCATCTCTGCATTATATGCATTTCTGTAATGTGATTATTTTATCAGCCTGCACATCATTATTTTACTCTGCATTACATTACTCTCCCACTAACAGTATAGAACCATTCTCATATCTTCTAAAGTGTCTTTTGTAGAGCTCATTATGTCTCAGTTTAATACATTTATTCTTTATTTAAACTGTTTTATGTATAAATACTGCACAGACATTAACCTGTGGTGAATATAAATAGAGTCTGGTTTCCTAACTTTTACCCATGAGCTATCATCTTCTGTTTTATGTACATAATTTCCTGACTATGTGTGTGTGTGTGTGTGTGTGTGTGTGTGTGTGTGTGTGTGTGTGTGTGTGTGTGTGTGTGTGTGTGTGTGTATATATATATATATATATATATATATATATATATATATATATATATATATATATATATTATAGGTTCATAGTATTATATGAGATTACTAGGCTATCGACTTGGAGGTCATTTTAAGCCTAGACGTTTCACCCCAATGTAATACCGTAGAGGTACTAGTCAATACTAAAGATTGCATTTAGTGATGACTGCCCATGTCCAGTTGGGTTGTGGGCACTATCTCTGGTAAGAATGTATGGTGCCCCATCCACTCATCCAAGTTCCTCTTGAACAGTGTCATAGAGGTGCTCTGTTTCACATGAACTGGTAGCCTGTTCCAAAGATGTGGCATTCAATGGGAGATAAATCTGTCCCTTCAGCATGTCCTATTTAAGTTGCAAGCCATATTTAAGTCCCTGGAATAGGTAGCCCTAGACCCATTTGATTTACAGATATGCAGTAAGTTCATTAGGTTTGGGTCTTGGGCTGCTCTGTAGGCCAGACATATGTCTCCCTTAAGAAGTCTATATGATAAGGAGTATCGTGACAGGGATTTTAGTCTGTCCATATAAGGCACATGCTGGAAGCCCTTGATTTTTTTTGTTAGAAACCTCTGAGGTCTCTCTAATTTCTGTAGGTGTTTAATACTGTACATAACGAATGGGGTGTTATACTCAATTATGGGCCGGATGAGTGCCGAATACGGGGGGGGGGGGTTAAAACTTCATTTGCTCTCGATGATGCCTTTACTAATCAAGTGAACTACATGAAAAGCTTTCCTTGCAATGGTAGACACATGGTGGTCAAAGTTAAGGTTGTGGTCAACCTGTGATCCCAGGCCCTTACCACTTCATGGGTACTTATGGTATTGTTTTTGATTTGTTAGTGTGAAGGGACATTGTTTGTACTGAAGGGAGTGATGATGCATTTCTTTACATTCAGTTTGAGACTGTGACTAATACACCAGTCGTTAGTCCATGTGAGACCATCCTGGAGTACACTGACATCATTTAGGGATTCAATGATTGCACCTTGTTTGCAGTCGTCTGCAAACTTGGTCAGCCACAACCCTTTAGTTTTGATCTGAACTTCTGAGAAGATATACCAAACAGTATGGTGCCCAACACTGACCCCTGTGGCACCCCACTGGTAACAAGTCTGCTGGTTGATGTGGAATCACCCACTTTGATAGTGTGTGTCCTGTTTGTGAGCCATTTGTCAACCCATCTTACAACAAAGGGGTTTATATTCAGTTTGCTAAGTTTATCAGTAATGCCTGAATGTGGGATTGTGTCAAAAGCCTTTGCCATGTTCAGGTATGCTGTGTGCACAGATTTGCTCTCATAATGGCCTTGGTCACACTTTCATAGAAATCCACCAGATTTGTTAGATTAGAGACTTCCATTTTAAAGTAGTCATTAGACATTAGACAGGCTAAAGGGTAAAATAGGCCTAGAAATTGTGTTTCTTTTATGCATAAAAGATAGTTAAGCAGAAAGAAAGAATGACCTTGCTGGTCAAGCATGAAGGACAGTTTATTAGAAAGGAAAGATAAACATAAAATGTGCAGAAAATACAGAAATACAGAATGTTCTTTTCTCGAGGGAAAGATGCAATCTTGCCAGCTACAGAATGTTCCTTAATGGAATGTTAGATTAAGATCAGGCCTGTAAATCAATGGAACAAAGGCTAAGAGGGCGTGTAAAACATTACAGGATTTTGGTATTATTAAAATATATTTCTGATACAGTTAGGGAAGTCAGTTAAGGTTAGTTAGTTCATTTGACCTGACATTACAGAAAAGATTACAGACACTCGAGCCTGAGTACTGAAGTCAGGTCAGATAAAGACTGTTTCCATTTACATCATTCAAGACAATTAGAAGATATGGGCAGTAACTTTGGATATATTTAGCAGCACTGTTATTATCAGCACTGTTAATGAAGACAGTATTCGAATGTTGTGAATATCTAATAAAGCCTTATTGAATGACTACAGTGTTTGGAGAATTTATTCTGAAAAGTTCACAAGACTTGGCCCATAAAGGAGACACTGGCACCTGTTCAGCAAGTGTTTGGGTAATTAACAGATAAAGACTTTAGTTTCAGTCTCATATCAGTTGCTTCCAGTTAATTCCAATACAGTACAGTCTTATCAATTCTTTCAAGATTTAACAGGCAGGATCTGCCCCTCACAAAGCCGAATTGGGTAGAATCCAGGGTTTGGAGGTCACGTATGACTTTATTTG